>NC_139234.1:68671453-68764159 GCF_977018435.1 Lepisma saccharinum | reverse complement strand
TATGGTACAAGCAGGACGAAATCACCCTTGTTAAAGATTTATTGAAAAACAGACTGAAATTCCTACAACTTCCACCCTATCCTGAGGAACAACCTTGGATGGTGCGTCACCTCTTGGTTTTTACTGTTACCTGGCGTGTTGGGCGAAAAAGGAAATTGTTGGGATTTTAGGGTGCGTTTTAATGATCTGCAATTTTGTCCTGACCATGCAGTTGGCAGGAAAGGTCGTTGCATCACAGATCACAGAAAATGTAAGTGTATTCTCTAGAAGGAACTCTACAAACAGGTGTAATTTTCAGAATTTGGAACATCGTACCGGTTTTTCGAGAGGAGGGGAAATTTTAGAAATCGAGGTCGAAGTTTTAACGCAGCCTTAACGACTCTATTCACCAAATCATAAATATAATTCAACTTTCCGAAATCTTGACGCCACTTTGGACGCCAATCGCGACGACGAGGATGGATTATAATGAACACACAACGGAATCCACGACACGAACCACGAATCTCTGTCAGCATGCTCATTTCTTGCACGTCCAGGCGAACTCACATTTTCATGACAAAAAATAGTAAATTTGCATGTGCGAGAATTCCCCGAGGGCTTTTCGACAAAAAAAAACTTTTCTTCAATGTGCTGGCAACCTCCTCCTCCACGGGGAAAATTTTCCAGCTCTCATCTACTCGAGAAGTTTATCTCCATCGCGTCAAGCTTTCCCCACTTTTTTATGTCGCAATTCTAAGTATGCTCTTGGCTAAGAAGGTCCAGCATTAAACCTAACATAAACTGTAAGTAGTAAAAGCAGTCAATTTGGCTCTCCTGCGGAAATGACCCCCTCCCCTCCTCTCATCTTCTCGGGGTCCTTGGAAACGTCTCCTGCGTGTCCAGTTATCACGTCATTTGACGCCCACTCCGTTCCATATGGAAGCGGCGGTCGAGCTTCCATCAAATTCATGCATTCCATCCGATGGAGTTTTCTCTCCGCCCCCCCATCCTCAACCCGCTCGCTGCAATCTTCTTCCGGGAGCAGCTGCGACGGGAACTTTCCCTCGACACGAAAAGTGGCAGAGGAGGACTTTTGTGAATGAGAGAGGGTTAGAGTCGCAACACTTGTTACGGAGTTTCTCATTGGGCAATGTGGCTTGTCTTCCACCCCTCTTGACACCACTCCGAGATGCTGTAACTTCTCGTACGTTAACTGCTCTCTGAAGAACTCGGCCGTGCAACATGGTGGAGATTTGCACCTGCGACCTTCAAGTTACTAATCAGGGTATGTGACTGTTGACCCAGCCGTTCTATCAAAGTCTTACCAAGAAATGGTAACAACTTGCCTGTTAATGTGTTCACGTCGTATCACTTTATGCACAAGAACTAACCTGAATCCGAGCAAGAATACAATGAAATAGAATGGGTCTTTACTGAAGCAGGCGTGTTTCGCCCTCATGGATACAATGAATCAATAAAAACAAACAAGAAAACATAATGACCATGATAGTACAATAATATAATATTGCATTTAATAGTATTTATACTGTGAAATAAAGATTAATAAGTCTTTAGTGTATTGTGGGAGGTGATATGAATACGTTATATGACTTGTAAGTGAAAGACTCAATATGCTGACCAAAGCAGAAATTTATTTTATTATAAAACATAAACTAAACGTAACATTTCAACCTTCTAGCAAGGTCTTCTTCAGACTGTACCAAGTACAACTGAAACGAGGTACAAAAAAGGACGATATATATACACAAAAATTACTCCCCTCCAGACTATTAGAAAGTTGTCTTCCTGGAACATTCCAGAAGGTGGCCTTCCCTTGTCAACTGTACTTTCACCCGACAGGCGATGTAGCTAAACATTTTATTTCATCTGGAAGGCGGTTGGACTCTTTATCTCACGCTCTTTTTCCATTCTTTCTTCATTCTTTTTCTTCTTCTCTCCTCTTTCTCTCTTGTCCTTTCCACTCTCTCTAACACTATCTAATAGCCTGGAGGGGAGTAATTTTTGTGTATATATATCGTCCTATTTTGCACCTTGTTTCATTTATACTTGGTGCAGAGTCTGAAGAAGACCTTGCTAGAAGGTTGAAACGTTACGTTTAGTTTATGTTTTAAAATAAATAAATTACTGCCTTGGTCAGTATATTGAGTTTTTTATATCATGGAAACAAGGCTTAATGTTGTTATGATGTGTAAGTGCTTGATGTAGGTTAATGTTGTTATTGGGACAATAGTAAGTTTTTCTTAAAATTATGATGGCACATAATGTTCGTCAATGGCTAAGGCAGTATGTTCCATTGTTATGAAAAATTTGTAATTTCTAGATTGTGTTTTGTATTTGTGGATATCTCACTGATAAAATGTCTGCTGTCTCTTGCAATATAACAGCTCCAAATTATCTTCGATGTACAAAATAAAATTATGTTTAGTATATAACAACTTCCGAAATTCCTTTTTGAGCCTTTACAAAGATTTCGGTGTATTGGTCTGGTTGCAGCGAGGCTTGTGAAACTGGAGTAGCGTGCGTAAATGTGAATGTGGGGTGTAAGTGGGAACCTTCTGGCAAGGCACCAAAAAGTCAACCTCACTTCCGGGTACACCCCAGTAACTGCACTCTTGCAGGCCAACGATGTCCTGGCGTTTGGATCCACATCCAGTATAATACTCCATGGGATTGTGTTGATCCGTGATTGTCCTTACGAATGTTGAGCTTCCCTTTACAGCCCGGAGACAACAGAATTGTAGTTGTTGGTAAGCATTCTGTGAACAGTCTTGGATTTAGAAATTGAGTGAGGAAGTTTTTAACGAACACATTTTCTTTTCTTATTTGGCCATGTCAACAGTTAGTTATGGTCCACATCCTCTTTGTGAGGGGCTCATAAAGCCTATGTGCTGAAATTACCATAATTTAAAAATCAATGTAAGAAGTGTCGGTGAAGGCATCATTACAACGAAACAAATTTAATTAATGCATTTGGATCTAATCATTACTAATGAAGAAATGTTATTCATCTTCGTGTATGACTGTATGACGAATGGTAATATGTACTTGATTTGCTTCGTGTGTGTATATGACGTCAATCCAATAGGATAATGCAATATGCAATGCTTCTATTTCAGCCATGTTGGTAACGACCCAAATACGAAGATCCATTGGAATATATTAAAAGTTCGATGTAAATCCATTCGCAGTGTGTGCCAACTTCCGTGACGCAGTGCTTATCACAGCGCGCTATGGTGTCAGTGGTACGGGTTCGAATCCCGGCCTGGTCATGGGATGTTATTCACGTGTGTCGCTTCATCAATTCATCATATCATCACTTATTCTCAACGTTGCGATTAGCCAAAAGCGCATAAAAGCGACTATAAATTACGTAAATAAAATTAAAAAAAGCATTCGTTGCGTAGAGAACGTTACCAAACAAGTTCAAACAAGCACCAGAAGAAGTATCGGCAAGGTTTCATTGCGTACGTATCCGTGTTATCAAGCGATTTAGGATACCATACCCGATGAAGTCACATGGCGCAGTAGTTCGGTTTCCACTTTAAACTGCAGGCATCGTGGAAACCAGCCTATCTGAGAATAAGGTGGATTTAGTAAAACAGACCAACTTCTGTCTTAGTGCGTAATATTGTTTGCAATTTCTGAAAGCACCGTAGCAAAATTAACGCACTTTACCTGAACTTTGATTCCTTCTTCCACGCACCTGAACGACTTGTGCGGGGCCGACCAAAGGGACATTCAGGCTTGTTAGCTTCCCCTTGCAGCCTCGTTTTCCTGCCGTTCCGAGAGTCACCTCATCTTCTGCAAATGAGAAGTAAGTGCCGCTGAAAAAGCTTTCTCGGTCCTCGACCCTGCGTTTGTTCATTTAGGCGTCTCTTTGTTTGTGAACCTTAATAGAATAAGGTACTTTTATCCGTGAGGAAACATCTAACGTTTTTCGAAGGTTAAAATACGCAATGCAAACTAATTTATGTCCACCTGCATCAAATCTTCAGTTACGCTCTTTGACATGAAAGTGACAAAAGATACGATTTTTTATTGTACAGTCACCGACATTAAAAATGGGACACCTAGATCCTGAAATATTCGCTTCTCTCCAATGCGTCATGTGTTTTGTATATCTCTATGGCGGTAGTAGACGTTGGCATTGAACATTTGCTATTAAAATGCACCTATCGCCGTAGAGTTAAGTACACATAACGCCTTGAGGCAAAGCCAGCATTTCAGGATTTACGTGTTACATTCTTCTTGCCGGTGACTGTACATCTATCTCTTCTGTAAAATCGATATCTAACTCAATATACAAAAATGTTATGTAATGGATAGTGCTCATATGAGAATTATATTCTGCGTCACCGATAGTGCAATGTAATGCAGTCATCCTGTAATCTAGGGATACAGTGTTCCATTCTCTGTGATCCCACCATATACTTTGATTGATTGATTAGTTTATTCACCTCGCTTTTATGACAGTTTTCGCTAATCGCGTCGATGAGGAGGAACGGTAATGACATAAAATTAAAGGCGGCTGTGGTAAGATAAAATGGATGAATGGACAATCACAAACGTACATTGATAGGACACAACACATAGCTACGAATCGTGAATTTCCTATTGCCATTCAATGTACATACTATACGTACACTTGTTTGTAGCAGACCACGAACACATTGATTAATTGATTTAGTTTATTTTAAGTCAATTTTCTGCCACTTTTTGCTAATGGCTGTGATACCGCAAACACAAGGAAGATTTCTTGCTAGATGAGACGGGTGAAAGTTTGCCTGCATTGTTAGACGAAGGCCTCTTTCCTATTTCAGTTATCAACACGTTCTATCTGTCCAATAGTATCCTTCTCCTTTCGCGAACCTCATTCAGCAACCTTCTAACGTCACCGTACCATTGCCGCGCCACCCATTCTGATGTTTCAACTTTCCTTCTTTCCGTGCTTCAACCATGCCGAACATACTACAATACTGTAGGTCCAGTCCCACGTAGCGCATCTGAGCATGCAATGCAGTTGGAAGAAAACCTTTGCCAATATTTCCACTGGAAAGAGCCGCCTAGGTGGCATAGCGATCGAATTACGACCTTCCTACCGAACGTTCAAGATTCGAGTCCTGGCACTGGTGTTCCTTCATGAATTTCGTTCATCATTCATCCTCTTCGTCGCGATTAACTTATGTGGCAGAAAAGATACGTAAAATAAAACAATTTTTACTTCATAAGATAGTAGCGGTGTGCTCTCGTTTAGTGTAACATATGCATTCCCAATCCTTGCAAAAGAGACTATTCTTTCCAATAAAACAAGTGTACGCTTTGATAGCGTATACTGGCAAGAACCACCCCATGCGATGAGCTTCCGTCGCCTCCTTGTTATTTCTGCATGCAACAGACCGCAGTTGTTTTATGGCGTTGCGTGACAGCAATAAAGCCGGGATAACTCTACCCAGACGGCGAACGAAAATGCTTATCCGAGTCAGTTTTAGTGGCAGGAATCATCTTTTGGTTTCCAATCCAATTTTTATTTATTGGATTAAATTTTCTCCCTTCGATAGCTCCCGTTAATGTACCCAATTCCTCCTCCCGTAGAGGTTTCACACCAAGTACCCAGTTAAAAGTTACCCAATATTTTGCAATACTCTACCGTTAAAATTTAACAAATTTGGACGAAACCGTTCTTTTCTCATTTAAATTTGAATAGATAATGATCATAAATTGCATTTGGATGTACCATAATAATATTTTTTAAAACTTTATCATTAAATTTATATTGATTAGGTTAACTATGTAATTGCTGTTAATACTTGAAAAATGATCAGTGTCATTTATTTTACGGTGCTTGTATGGCAGCGGGAATTGAAGGTCTTGGACCGTCAATTCTTCAATCAATTTTTACAGAGTACCTATTCACAGAGTTCATGATGGTTTTTCTTAACAATTTTCCTATGCTTTGTACAACATTTTTTAACAGACATCTTAGTTAAAGAATCTCTTGCTGACTTTATAAGCAAGTTCAATGCTCGACCTCACCACAGAATTTCCTGGGTTCCAGTTCCGGCCTAGGCATGCATATGCTTTGTGATCGTCCCTTCATCAATTTAATCTAGCCAGCCACTAGCTATACCCAACTTCGCGATTAGGAAGAAAGGCGACTCTAATTTACAAAATACGAATATAATGATACACTAAAAATGCTGATGAAGGCAGCAGCCTTTATTACATAAAAACACGCTGTAAACGCAACGTTTCCACCCTCTGAGAGGGAGACAATTTTTCATTTTAGTTTGATCTTTGTCTGAAGATGACCCTGTTATAGGGTGGAAACGTTACGTCTACAGTAGGTTATTATGTAATAAAGGCTGCTGACTAGGTCAGTATTTTTAGTGTATTATTGAACATGGAAACAAGGTTTAATAGTGTTACGATTATATACAGGGTGTCTCATAAGTAATTGCGCAAAGTGACACAGGTGAAAGTACACGATAAAGAAGCAAAAAAGTCTCAGTAAAAATGGGTCTGCAAACGAGCCGTTTTCGAGATAATCGCGAATGTGTGATTACAAGCCGCCACTGACTTCATTGTTTGTAAACGTCGTCCTAGTTTGTAAAATGCAAATAATGTGTGCGAATGTGTGGTTAGAAGCCGTCATTGATTGTATTTTGTAAACACCGAGTGATGCTCGTTCCGAGGTTTGCTCTTTCTTTACAAAACAGAACATTTCCGAGAGGTGGCGTTGCAATGAAACAGAATGGATACAATCAGTACAGAGAATTGTACATACTTGTGACCAATTCCGAAACGAACCGGGGGTGTTCGAAAGCATTTTACCAACTAGGACGACGTTTACAAACAATGAGGTGAGTGGCGGCTTGTAATCACACATTCGCGATTATCTCGAAAACGGCTCGTTTTCAGACCTATGTTTACTGAGACTTTTTTGCTTCTATTATCGTGTACTTACACCTGTGTGAGCTTGCGCTATTACTTTTGATACACCCTGTATAATACAAATAAAAAAAGTTCAGTTTTCGTTTCCCGATGGAAGAAGATTTGCTTGATTGTGCTTTAAGTCCACTCTCATGGACAGATAGACAAATCGGGACTGGACCTAGAGTTTAAAGTGGGATACGAACCACTATGTGCCTCTACCAGGTATTGAACGCGGCGCCACTTGATTGCAAAGCGACGTTGCACTACGCCATCGAAGAGGCCTTCGGTGGAAGAACCTGGCACTGTAGTTCCAATCCGATTAGCCTACGTAACAACCAAATGGACTATTTTTTGATTCTATTGTTGCTGATATCATTGAAAATTCTGCCGATAAATAAATATTCTCCTTTGTCATTTGTTGACAAAAGATCTTTTTCCAGCGCCTGATTCGAAATCGTAACTGGGTATGATTTCTGTGAGGTTTTAGACAGTTGGTTGTAGTAGTACAATGATCTAAATTTCTCAATATAGTATCCATTTACGTCCCACAACCAAATGTTATGAATATTCTCCCTCTGGCGTAACCTGAAAAAAAAAAAGAGAAACCGTTGTTCGAGGCCCATTTCAATACCATCACCCCTTCGCTTGATTCTGCCACCAGAGGGCACCACATCCGGATGACCACCAAAGTTGCAGTTACGCTTCGGGGCGTAAGAGAGACGCCCTCGCTGACGAGAGGATCTGGCGAACTTTTTTTCCACGTCCGTTGGAAACATCAGCAGATGCGTGACCGGAGGAAGGGTGTGGGGGGCACGTAAATTAAACGAATGCGCAGTGTTGCCAACCTTTTAGCCAGAGAATATGTTGCCGCGAAGGATGGGGGGAGACGAGGCGGAGCGTATATTAAATGGTATGGTGCCAAGGAAGTATTTTTTTGCGCGCGTGTTTCGTCCGTTGCGAGTGCCAAGAATGTAGCATCCCGCGGAAGTAAGAAGCTACACACGCACCGTCTTGAATTTTTGTCCTCCGATTCCTGGAAGATGTTCAAGGATGGCTCCGAGACGGAGAATGGGGTAAAAGTAGCATTCCGGTCTCCTGGAGGCAGATTCCCACCATTTGTAATCTTCCTTCTGCACTGTGCATTACTCCAAGAGAAAGAACATATGCTTAATATTCAGAGACTGCTACGCAGAGCATGTTGATCGACCACGAATATCCTGAATTTAAATAAAAGAATGTAAGGAATTCATTTTTCCATTCATATTTACAATACTTATAAAAATGTTATGACAATCTCTACCTAAATAAAAACTAGCTCTCGGGTATTCCTAAACCCGCAGGTTTAATGCAGAAACAAGACAGCATTTCCTTCTTAGCGCCTGGGCATTGGTGTTCTTTGTGAGTGTCCCTTCGTCAATTTCATCATATTATCAGTCATCTTCATCTTCTTGATTAGCCAAAAGTGGCAAAAAGGGAAGTAAGATAAACCAAATCAACCAATCAATGATCCTGAGAAAAATTTACCCAATTTTGAACATCAACGCCAATTTCTCTCAGGTTCATGCAAACATTATCACTCCATTTTCAGTTTGACCTTCCTACAGGTATCTTACCATCAGGCTTCCCAACACGGATCCTCTCTCATGCCTTCCAAATGACCCCACCCATCAAGGTCTTCTTGATGATGAAGTCGAATAATTATTATGAACGTTAAGTTTCTCCAAATGCGTTTCTAAGAACTTTATCTATTAAAAAAAGCTCTAAATTTATACACTTATTTTAGTGTAAGGGATTATGTTCCACAACCTCATAATACCACAGGCAAAATTAATATTTTATAACTAAAACTTTTGATTTATATTAAACGAGAGACAACAGATTATAAGTAGAGAAGAAAAATTTAGTCCTGAATTAATTGAATTCATGCTTTAAATTTCCCATTTTCATTTGTGTATATTACTCCTGATTGTGATGTACTCACATTCTTTTCTTTAGAATTTGTTTAAAATATTTCGAATAATAGTTATTGCAAAATGACATTCTATTGATTGTAATGAAAACTTTTCGTGCGTCAGCATTTGAACTAATTGCTCCCATCACACTATACACCAATCTCCAGCGGGTGTCTGAGCACTAGTATCTCTTTATCTAGGTTAAAAGCTGAGGCTGCAAATGGATTTAAGCACATATAAGGACAAAACACAAGACAATACACTTTCCAGTCGCCAGAGCCTCGTTGACCTGCAACATTGTAATTACCAAGGTTAGTTGACTTTTGGGAGCCTTCCGTGAAGGTTATTACACTTCAAAAATAACCTTCTAAATCGTAGACATGAATTTTGAAATCAAAGGTATATGAAGAGAATTGAAAAATACATATTTGATAATTGGGTTTCTACAAAGAGCAGGGCGAGGAAACATTCTCTGATTTTCGGATGTCATGAAATCAAATGCTCATCCAAGCAATGCATTTCATTTCCTTCAAATTTCGTCAAGCATTGCCGAGTAAAAAACCTACACGTGAATCCTCGAAACCACAGCACCTTATTTTTCTTCAGAAAGTAAACTTTGCACCACCGTATTCTTCTCTTTTCAACTTTTCACCCCCGACAGCAGAAAAAAATTCATTCGAGTTTTTAATTGTTCTCTCTCCTTCCCATTAAAGAGGAATGACGGGGGCGTGAGGAACGAGGAGCGTATTTCGTTCCAAGTCCCAAATGGGCACCGGATCCAAGGAATATTCTTTCTTCTCGAAAGGATCCGTTATTCCTCACCTGCCTTTCAAGGCAAAGCACGTTCATTGCAGAAAAATTGGGGACAGGTAGAGAGCTGCAGTCGAAACGGAATTTAATGAAATGACGCACCCCATTTCCGATGATGCGATATCGTGCATCGAAAACACCTTCTATCACGTTGCCACTCCAGAAATCCTACAGATGGATGGGTGGGCGTGCACTGGTGCACTGGGAAAGGCGAGGCGAGGGAAAGCTGATGTCACTTTCTACTTTTCTTCTACTTCTAGTTCCCAATTGCCCTCTCCACGAAAATAGTCCAGTCAAGGTCGTTTCTTCCCCCTGCCTCCTCCACACCCCTGGCCTTCCAGGGTTGCCACGCTTCTAAGTTGCTAAGTCGACACTTCGCGTGTTGTACGTATGCGGTTGATTTCGTCGGTTGAAATTGTATATTATTGGCAACACTGTAGGTGAGGGGCGTGACTTTGACCGGACTCTTTTCATGGCTTTAGCTATAGTACAAGTATGAAACCTCCTTCCCAAGACAAATGAGGGGTTCAGAGCACAAGTGGCGCAACTCCATTCAAGACAGTCTTGAGGAAAAATGGTAAATTTAGATAACTTCGTTCTACGTTTAGCTGTTGGAGCCCAAACATAGTGGTACCTGTATGAGCAAGAATTTGAAACTTAGGAGATACTTACTTCTTGCACTGAAACGTTGATACTCCACAGTTCTAAGGTATACATGTAACTCAATTTCCTCGAAAAGTAGAAATTTTGTTCGGAAGTGGTCAGTCTCTACTTGCAACCTCGTTCCACCATAACCAAAAACTTAAACTCGTTCAAGCCGGACCCTGTGGCCGAGTAGTTAGCACATCCCGCTGCGACGCCAAGGGTCCAGGGTTCGAATCCCTCTCGGGCTTGGTTGTTTGTGAATGTCCATTCATCAATTTAATCACGCATCCCCATCATCGCAAATTAGCCAAGAGACACAAAACGCGAAGTAAAATAAACTCGTTCAACAATATATCACTTGAGACATAGACGTTTGATTGACCTTGATAGACGGACCTTCATGCAACTTACCTTGACGAGTGTTTTATTTCCATCTGTTCCCTTCTCGAACATTGAAACGACTGAATGGAGACGCAATTCACTAATATCATAACTTGGTGTATCGAGGCCCCCAAAGCCCATTGATGGAGGATCCTGGTTCTCGTATGCGTGCACACACAATGAGTGACCATAGACCCTAAATCTCTATTTCCATCAATTTAACTGTCTGCGAATTATCCTTGAACAAACGTAATTTGATTTGAAGAGAATGTCACCAGTCAAAATTATTCATGTCTTCGTTCTGAATGGGCGCAATAGTCCAAAGTGAGGCGCTGTGCTGTTTGCGGGTTGATATACATTATGTAGACGTTAAATCCTTTATGTTACATACCACATGGATCAGTAACTTTCGACTAACATCTCCAAAAGAAAATGGTTGATTGATTTATTTATTTGGTTTACTTTACTTCGCTTTTCTGCCACTTTTGGCTAATCGCGAAGATGAGGATGAATAATGATATGATTAATTTGATGAAGGGACATTCACACAGAATGCCCAGGCCGGAATTCGAATCCGGAACCCCTGTACTAGGGCAATCTGATAACCACTCTGCCACGGAGATCGGCCTAAAAAAGATGGATAAGGAAAGTTAAAGCATTATTTTTGTGCACTTGCATGACATTGTATTCCAAACGCATCGCATTACACTTAACGGTGTTCGGTTAAACCATTTGTTTTCAAACTTCATTCCCAATCGAGTGGCTACATTATTATTTTTAAAACATGAGCAATAAGAATTATGTATCTGGGTTCTTCTAGCATTCAACCGTTCGTTCAGCCATGTTCTTCCAGCATTCAACAGTTGGTTCATCCGGGCTCTTCCAGCATTCAACGGTTCGTTCATTCGGGCTCTTCTAGCATTCGACGGTTCGGTCATCCGGATTCTTCCAGCATTAAACCGTTCAGTGCGTTCATCGGTGTTCTTCCAGCAGTCAACAGTTGGTACATCCGGGATCTTCCAGCATTCAAAGGTTCGTTCATCCGGATTCTTCCAGCATTAAACCATTCGTTCATCCGGACTCATCCAACATTCAACCGTTTGTTCATCCGTGTTCTTCCAGCATTCAACAGTTGGTTCATCCGAGCTCTTTCAGCATTCAACGGTTCGTTCATTCGGATTCTTCCAGCATTCAACCCTTCGTTCATCCTGGCTCTTCCAGCATTCAACCGTTTGTTCATCCGTATTCTTTCAGCATTCAACCGTTCGTTCATCAGGGCTCTTTCAGCATTCAACCGTTTGTTCATCCTGACACTTCCAGCATTCAACCGTTTGTTCATCCGTGTTCTTCTAGCATTCAACAGGTGGTTCATCCGAACTCTTCCAGCATTCAACGGTTTTATCATCCGTCTTCTTCCAGCATTGAATAGGTGGCTCATCCGAGCTCTTCCAGCATTCAACCGTTCGTTCATCCGTGTTCTTTGAGTATTCAACCGTTAGTTCATCCGCCCTCTTCCATCATTCAAAGGTTTGTTCATCCTGGTTCTTCCTCAATGCAATCGATATCCAATAGCATTTGTTGATCTTGTTTACTATATCTTTTGCCCGAGATTGTTGAATTCCGGAATGTCGAAAAGTGCATCACTAGTGCACCAACCTTTACACCGATTTATTGTGGAAACCTTGATATCGCTCGCCCACGAAGCATAAGACCTCTTTAGTTCAGAAGAGCTGTCTCCATTCTCCTCTCGGCTATCAAAGGAAGCTCTCCGCGTGGTTATCAGCTGTCTTCTTGGTCTTTAGTGGCTGGGGCATTGATTACCCAGAACTCGAATTCCCCTGCGTGGCTCCTCAACGAACGATTATGGCGAAAGAAGCTGTAATTCGAAACCGTTCGTTACCGGAACCCGCGGACGTCTACAAATAATTCCATGGATGCTTTGTTTTCAGAAACTGCATCTGCGAAACACGCATCCTGTTCCACGAAACACGATGCTGATGCATTTACCTTCCCATTTCGCCAATTCGACCCTTCTTGTACGCATGGCTGCGGCACGCTTTTCCGAGAATTGTACGGTGTAAGAGCTTTTATTGCGTTGCTTGTTCATTACCCACAAAGCCATGTTCATTTCTGTAACGCCTTCGCAGAAGATATCGAGCGTTGCTCCAAATTTTGTTGCAATTGCCAGCTGTACATATTACGGATCATGTTATCCGTTTAAGTTAAAAATTTAAACCGTGAAAAGATACTCAGCATGAACTGTACAAGGGGGAGAGACGAAGAAAAAGACAGAGAGAAATGGAGAGAGAGAGAGAGAGAGAGAGAGCGAGAGAGAGATGGGGTCCGTGACAGAGATAAACAGAGATTGAGAATTTGAAAGGGGGAAGAGATGACGTTAGAATAAGATGAATTTCAATTTGAATAGTTGTTTGAAGTTCACTTTATGCACAGATATGCTAAGTGGGACTAAATCTACAGTTGAAAGTGGGATCCGAACTACTGTGTAATGTGCCTCCAACGGGTATCGAACCCTGGACCCCTTGATTACAAGGCGACGACATTACCACTACGCTATCGGGAAGTCCTTAGAGTTAGATGAAAAGCTAGAGAAGATATATATATATATATATATATATATAGAGAGAGAGAGAGAGAGAGAGAGATAGGGAAGATAACACAACACCTACAGAGCCAACGGCCAGCATCTTTAAGCCGAAGCTTTCACATGATTCACAGACTGAAAGCATGTGGGGCGTAGCCGTTATCGCATCACGTTGCGAAGCCAGAGATAGTGGGTTAGAATAATAGATAAAGCATGTTCATTGTTTCGTGATTTTACTTACCTCGATTTCATTCACCCTCACTGTCGCAGTTTAACCAAATGTTCTTGTATTGTATCTCGCTGAATTTACGTCGTGTTTCTACACTTCAAGTTAATCGTGAGGGGTTGAAAAGGATGAGGCATCTCCAAATAGTCGATTGCGACTGCAGTGACACCTTGGAGATCAGTCTGAAAGCAAAAAAGAATATATAAAATAATATGACTAATAATGAAGAGAAACCTAATCAATATTGTCAATACCGACACCTTTTTGAACGTCCTCCGTTTCATTAATCAAAGGGAAAACAGCAGCCATAAATTATAGGGTATAGTACACACCCACAAAAAAGGCTAGTTCGGAGTTGCCAAGCGTCTTGATACCCGCCGTACCCCCAAAAACTAGACAGGGAGAGAATGGCGAAGGTGGACGTTATTCCCTTGTTCCCTTGAGCGTTCTTTCGAGGGTCACGATTCAGTACAGTTCCTCTCTTCTTTTAACCTTCGTGTCTTCATCCCTGCCAGAGGATGCAATGACCATACGTAGAGGAGGGCTGGATGCTGGCTGACGAGAAGAGGGAAAAGATTTGGCAAGTCTTTTGACTGCCAACCGAGGCACGCGCTGTGGTTTCGGCAGGAAGAGGGATGGGGTAAAGAGGATTACTTGTGACAAAATTAATATATGCGTCTAGTGCAACATTGAGACACTCAAGAAGTAACTTTCATATTACTTGTAAATAACTTATTCAGCATTACGTAGGTGATAATTATAAATTCCACTTGTGTGACCGGAAATACTATACTTTTGAAAACTGAATAAATACAAGTGCATTAATGAAAGTCGAGTATAATTGATAAATGTTAATGTCATGCTCATTTTAACGGCAGTTGGATGGCAGCAGAAACTAACGGTTTTAGACCGTTATTTCTCCACTCAAATTTTTGCAGTACGGACAACTACACTCTGTCTCTGGAATCTATGGAGCTAGCGTACGAAAACAAGTCTCTACGCAAGTAGTGTCACGAGAGGGCTCGACCAATGAACTCGTGAGAGGGGAAACGACTGCAGCTACCAGCCGTTTGCAGCAGCGCACACTGCTTTGCTCCACCAACTCGCTTTCTCCCCGTCTCTTCAACAATGCGCGACTTTGCTCCACATATCTCATAGACAGAGTATAGCAAACGAGTTGATCATTCTCTAACTTCGGTGAACACGTGGTCAAAAGGTACACCAAACAACTCCAACCCTTTTTTATGCATTTAAGATTCCTACCTTGTGAAGAATAATCCAAAGTATTATTTTGAGGTACGTCATTACTAATAGACACATTGTCCTGCCTCTGATGTATTGCTACGTCTGCTCCCATACCCTGCTTTGTCGTCATTCTTATCAAAGCCAGATTCTCGAGCCCTTTTTTCCCTTTCAAGACGGAAACTCTTATCTCACGCACAATCCCCATCCTTCTTCCGAGGCTTTGGACCAACTATGAATGAACACCCCGCGCCAAGAAGGAAGTGACGTAGGAGCCGTAAAGAAACACGAGCCTGTCTTTTCATGTGGACAAACCTGATTCGATGACTGAATTTTTCTACTGGCGAGAACGCGAAGGGACAGACAGTAAATTAGTGGGTTCAGGTCGACTGAAATGAACCCGGGATGTTTTTATAACAAGCTGATACGTTCAACGGTATCTACAACATCTTCTAGGTTTTCGCAAGGGTCATCTGTACATTTCGTGGTGTGAGTACGGATCGAACGGTTTACTTGTCCACCAGCGTGGAAACAGATATGTTTAATTTTACAAAGAAAGAAGTTAAATTTGCATTATAATAATCCAGAAAAAAGTTATCTGGAAAAATAGACGGTAAAATAAGGCCGATGCCTTCATATTCCACCATTTAATCAGAAGAATAAAAGGCTCCATTCTCAAGCTTTCCAAATTTCCAAACTGAAACATTTATGTGAGTTTACATAATATAAACTTTGTGACAAAATTGTCTCCCCTAAAAATGAAAGTTATGAGAAAATAGTGAGTATGCATTTGAGTGTATTAGTAGTTTGAAATCTAAACAAAATTAAGTGTACCAGATATTAAATACCACAGTATCATCATTAAAAGAACCTTTCAGATAGCAGTGATTAACGCTTGTAATCAAAGGATCCGGGTTTGATTTCAGGTGGAGACAAGCTTTTCTGTTACCTGAAATCTCTTTCATAGTACGTATGGTATGGCTAGAAGTAGATAGAAAGGAATAATAATATTATACTATTATCCACAGTTTATTATTACTGACATTGCTTAATTTGATCACTGACCTGCCTCCTTTTACAACCTGTCGACGTATTATATTGGTATAATCCCAAGGTCATTCGAGAGCACAATCGGAACACCAATCAAGTTTCAACTCTCTACCTTCTACAGTACTTGAGATGCAAGGGACGCCGTTATATCTCATTGAGAGGAGAGAGAGTGGGCGGCCTGCCTTTATTTCTCCATCCGAAGATCTCTACCCGCAACAGATTGACTCCTCTGAGACGCTGGAGTTATTTCCTGTCCACTGGTCACGTTCCGCTGAGTTACTGCCATTCTCACAAAATTGCAGTTATCCGCGAGTTGGCTCCTACTGGGAAATCTAGTGACAGCGTCACTTCTAGCGGAAACGCCGAAGGTCGTGCGAGGTTCCTGTCCACATATGAGGTCCCGGAGGTGATCCCCGGAAAGGATTTCGAAAATTTGATCACACTCCTGAACTTTCCGTGGCGCCATTAGGAGTTTAAAGTGGCTAAGTTAATTTGCAGGAATCGAATACTGCGTTGAGTTTATTCAGCTCTAAATCCATTAGAACGTGCTGAATAAATATTATTCCTTCAAATATTATCGCCCGTATTTCCCCTCCCTAGGGTGGGTGGGACAGGAAGTCTGAAATGGAATTCACAGCACTCCTTCCCCATACTAAACAGAATAGATTAGGCACAGATGGAATGGTTTGCACAAGAAGTGGAAAAGGCCAAAGGGAAGACGAACATGTGGGTAGAAAGAGCAAGTTGTGGAATAAGAAGAAGAGAGGAGAGAAAGACAGGAATGGTGCAAGTATTGGTTGATTTGATGTTTTAAGTCCACTTCATGCACAGTAAGGCTAATCGGGACTGGACCTACAGTTTAAAGTGGGATCCGAACCGCCATGCGCCTCCAACGGCCCGGGACCCCTTGAACAGAAAATGAGGAGGCTTGAATTTTAAGATGACCAAGCCAGAAATCACCCTTGATGATGATGACTGGAGAATTGCTTTCTTTTTCACTCGCGAAAAAAACATCATTCAAAGACCGCCCTTATTAATAGGGCAACATTTGATCACCACAGGTTGTGACAATAGTTTGTTCTTTTGTGAACAAGCAATGTTGCAATGGCTGCACTGACGCATACAGTTTCAGGATGCGTAATGCTCATACTAGTGGCGAGAAAACAAGTTCATGGAGATCATCATTTCTATGTTTTAGTTGAAGGTCGGAAGATATCTGGGTTCCGAACTGAACTATTTTTAACAATTAGGTGCGTCATATTGTTTCTTTCGTATTTCCAAGGGTGTGTGATAGCAAACCAGTTGCACCGGCTTCTCGAGAAGCAAAACGCTGAATATTAATTCAAACTTCTAGCTTTGCACCATTTCATACGAATTTTGAAAAATGCAAGGTTACCGTAGACTTACTGTTTAGGGCGTCGTGCTTTGGGCTCCGACTACAGGATTTCTCAGGGGTAGCGTAACAACTTTTATCCTGAGATTTCGACCTGTGTATGGGACCGGTGGCCACGCACCATCGTGAGGAAATTGGAGAGCTACGAATGGGTACCGTAACCCGGTCATAATAAACGTACAAAAACGACTGGGGATCGTCGTGCTGACCACACATCACCCCGTAACTGGATCTCTCACCTCGGTAGATGGGAGTGAGGCCCGGCAGTTGGTAGGAAGTCCCTGGCCCTCATGGGATGTTATTATAGTATATATGGTTCTTATTTGTTGCATTTGGTTATTTAAAGTCACTTTTCTACCATTTCTGTGGATATAGTTTTCTTAATTGTGTGATGTATTCTTTATTGGTCATCCAAGACGGAATTGTTTTACGAGAATCAGATAGAGATAGAGAACAAAGAAGAAAATAAGACAGAAAAGGTATTAAGAACGATATGAAAGAGAAGAGTGGAGTGGAAGAGTAAGCAAGAAGAAATAGGTTCTAAAGCGTAAGAGGGAAGGAGAAATTTATTTATTTATTTATTTCAGAAATTGAACGCAACAGGTATATTACCCATTAATGGCGTTCATTATACAATAATTTTGTGATAACATTATTGAAATATTGCACAGATGAATGTAGTATATAGACAGAAAACATTTAACAAACATATAAATCTTAGGTTCTATCGTAATTATGTAATTTTAGTATACTCCTTTTCAAAATTGCAATCGGGCAAAATAAGTCCACACTGTTTTCACTTTTGATGGTATCATTAAATGTTTTACACATATTCCAAATTGGGGATATTGTCAGAGCGTTGGTTCTATTACGACGCAGGCTGAAGAGTTGCGTTCTTGGTCGTAATTTGCTTGAGGGGACGTAGAAGTCGAGCTTTGACAGGGCGAAAGGAGCTTCGATGAGATTATTTAAAATTTTGTGGAGGAAAATGAGCTGATGCATGATGCGTCTGTTGTTGAGAGTTGTTAGGTTAAAATATCTGAGAAGGTTCTCACGGGATTCCATTTGAGGGTATATACCATCTAGTTTGTACTTTAAGTGTCTTAAGAATTTACTTTGAATTTGTTCTATTTTGTTTATATCTTGCTGGGTTTGAGGGTGCCACACTATGCTTGCGTATTCAATTTTCGCTCTAACGTAAGCATTATAAAGCATCATTAAGCTTCCGACATTTTTGAACTCTTTGCATGTACGCATTATAAATCCCAGAAGTCTGTAAGCCTCGTTTGTTACAAAGTTAACGTGCGCGTGAAATGTAAGTTTAGAATCAAACAGAACTCCTAGATCTTTGATTGTTTCTACCCATTTTAATTTTTGTTTATTTATGCAATAGTCGTATTTTATTGATGTAGTGTTTCGAGTATATGACATTTGGTAACATTTTTCGCTATTTAAGATTAGTTTGTTGCTTTCGCACCATTCCACAAGACTGTTTATGTCCGCTTGTAACTCGGTACAATCACTGTAACTGCAAATTCTTTTGTATATTTTTAAATCGTCCGCAAAAAGTAGTTTACCCGATTGATTCAGATGTTCGTGAAGATCATTTATGTACATGAGAAAGAATAAGGGACCAAGGTTAGAGCCTTGGGGAACTCCGGATGTAGCTTCAAATTCATCGGAAGTATTTCCCTGAAACGTTACGTACTGTTTGCGGTTTGTTAAGTAGGATTGACACAATTGTAACATCGGATTCGATAGATTGTATGATTTCAGTTTTTCTATTAAGATTCTATGGTTTACGGTATCAAACGCTTTCGAAAAATCTGTATATATTACATCTACTTGAGCTCCGCTATCCATCGCGGTTGCGATAAAATGAGTTATTTCTGATAGGTTGGTACAGACAGACTTTTTACATAAGAAACCATGTTGATAAGGAGAGATCACTGATCGTATGTGAAAAGAAATGTGCTTGTAAAGAATTTGCTCTAAGAACTTGGCAGGTGCTGCCAGGACTGCTATTGGCCTGTAATTCTCTACATCATTTTGGTTATTTGTTTTTGGTATCGGGGTAATTTTTGCTAATTTCCAAATGTCTGGAAATGTTGAGGTGGAAAGTACAAGATTGAACAGCGTGTGCAGGGGGTATTTGAGTATCTCACCGCATCCTTTAAGTATGTAAGGCGGAATTTTATCGGAACCAATAGATTTTTTCGGTTTAAGATTTTTAATGGCATCTTCGATTTCTTTAAGACTAATATCTGATAGGTTTAGTTTATCGATTTCACTGTAAGTTTGAATATTCAAAGTCTTATTTTTTCCATCATCCTGCCGGTACACCGATTGAAAATATTTAGCAAACGCTGTTGTTACTTCTAGAGTGTCAGAAAGTATTTTACCTTGATATTGAAAAGGTTCTGCTCTTTTTTGTTTTTTCATATTTTTGGCAAAGCTGAAGATGAGATTAGGGGTATGAAGTATGTTATACTCTGTGCTTGAAATATAATGCGTATATGCTTTTTGAATCCCTCGTTTAACAATATTCCGAAGTTCTTTAAATTTCTCATGATGATGTTCAGCGTGGGGAGCGTTATTTTTCCATTTTTGCCTATGATATGCTTTTTTCCTGATATTCTTTATAATTTCCCGTGAGAACCAGCTCGGAAATTTCTTCGGTTGAGTTTTCGTTGAAGGTACGCATTTGTTAAATATGTCATACACCATTTCATAGAACGTATCAATAGCGGCATTAATATTAGTGTATTTCTTCAGATCATTCCAATTTACAGCTCTCATAAGATTATACATTTTTAAAAAATCTGCATTCCTAAAGTTATAGTTATATTCTGCTTGAATTGAATTTTTCGTGATAGATTTAAATTTAGTCATGGAAATGTCAATATTTAAAGCTGGGTGATGAATGTCTTCTGGTACGAGAGAATCGGATTCCCTTGTGACTGTTATGCTATTAACGTTACTTAAAATGAAATCTAACGTTCGTTGGTTATCATTTTTTATGTCATTGAAGCTGTTTAGTAGGTGGAGTGACATGAAATGACTCAATTCTACGCAAGCTTCGTTTGAAGATAAGAGATTGTGATCCGCCCCCTTTATCTCAGGAAAATTAAAATCCCCTGCAATAATAAGGGAAGACCCCTGCTCATAAAGTGATTCTAAAGTTTGATAGAAGGAACTGTATACAGATCGATTCGTATTTGGGGGGAAATAGGCTACACAAATATGCATATTTATTTCGCTAATTTTTACTAACAAGTAATTTATCAGAGGGTCGAAGAAGAAAACAGAAAAAGAGAGAAATGAAACAAAATGTAAGAAAGATGTTTAACCAAGCATTTTTTCTACATCCCTCTCTGTGGTCGCCTATGAAGACATTTCTGAGAGACGAACTGAAAATTAAAATCACGCATATTCCGACCGTGAGAAGAATTGTCATATGTCGGCCAGGACTAGATCCGAACCTCTGGGCTTTCGAGAGGCAAGCGTTCGTGATGGCCATCTCCCGTTAAGATCTCCCAGAAGCTCCTTCACCCCTTCACTGCCTAATGCAATTCCGAGCCTCATTCCCCGTCGAAGTGTGACTGATCTCCTTTTCGCGAAGGAGGATGGGAGTTTGATGGTCGATCGGCGGAGGGTGATTGCTTCCTCTTGGCGCCGAAACAGTTTCTCTTTGGGGGGGAGGAGTAGGGGAGGAAGCGCCGCTGAGATTGCTTTCTTTTTTAATACATGATGAATGATTGCTTTCCTTTTTAATACTTGATGAATAATTGCTTTCTTTTAATACTTGATCAATGACCGCTTTCTTCTTTAATACTTGGTGAATGATTTCTTTTTCATATTTGATCAAGGATTGCTTACTTTCTTAATACTTGATCAGTAATTGATTTATTTTAAAATACTTGATGAATAATTGCTTTCTTTTTAAATACTTCATAAATATTTGCTTTATTTTTTAATACTTGATGGATAATTGCTCTTGCTGTCAACATATTATAATCTGCAATGTGCAACCTGCCTCTCAGAGGTATTTTCGGTGTCAAAAGTTCTCAATAAATCTAAAAAACAATCTAAATCTGAAAATACTTTAATTTTTAATACTTGATGAAAAATTGTTTTTTTATATTTGATTAATAGTTGCTTTTTTAATAATGATGAATGAATTATTATTCATGAAGTACCTGCATAACTCCACAAATATTATTTCTCTGTTATCGGGTATCTCCAATGGCGCAGTGGTGTGGTCGTCGCCTTGTAATCAAGGGGTCTAGGGTTCGATTAGCCTTACTGTGCATAAAGTGAACTTAAAACACCAAATCAATTAATCAATCAATCAATATTTCTCTATTAACGGAAATCCAGCATTCTCGACATTTATGTAACATGAGCCAATAAATTTCACAAGTAAGTCCAGTCCAGTAAGATAATTTTCAGTAAAAGCACTTGGATTATGGTTTTATTAATCATAAATAAACCGGGGTGTAAAGGGTGACCTTACCTCTTACACTTAGTACACCCTGACTGCATACTTGCAGACCGAAGAGACTCAGGCTGTGCCTCGGATTGTTCAATTCGTGCTTAATCTTTTTTCTTAGTCGGTCCTCTATAGCGGATTGGATAGCACAGCGCGCTGCGAAGCTAGAGGTCCCGGGTTCTAATCCCGGCATGATTGTTCTTTGTCAGTGTTCCTTCATCAATTTCATCATATAATTACACATTCTGATCTTTGCGATTAGCCAAAAGTGGCAGAAAAGCGAAGTAAAATAAACAAAATGAATAAATCCTTTTTCTTGAATTGCTCAATTCATGTGTTTCTCAGGGTTTTTTAATTCACGCTTAATCATTTTCTCAGATCATTTAATTCGCGTTTAATGCTTTTCTCAGATCGCTCAATTAATGGTAAATTAATTTTGTCGATTCCGAATGCGTGCTGAATCCTGTTTCACGCATAAACCTGTTCGAACGTGTTCCTTTCACGCAGCATTCCGTTGTTCCTTTTCATGCTCTTGCGTTTCTTCCATCCCCAAGGCGGGACTGAGTTCTCTCTTGTAATAAGAGGATCCTTGCTTGCCTCTTGAGCTTGACGAAATCCTACTCCTCCAGCGCCAGACGACGCATTGTTGTTAACACGACAGGGTTGAGAGGTTGGCATTAATCTGTGGTAAGGATGAAGTTCCTTACTCAACATCTAGTTATTTACTGCTAGCTCTACGGCCACTCCCCTGGGACCTTACTCGGGACTCTTTTGCAGAACCTCGTATCGCGTCCGCCATATACCATGTCGTCTAAATCCCAATTTCATGTATCTCGAGAGGGAGGGCGTTATCTGGTGTCTGTGAAGCTACTAAATCGTGAGATAAATATAATATTATTTTGTGTAAGGCTATAGTTCGCGCCATTTAAGAAGGCTGTTGGGTAGAAGTGGTTAAAATAGCCTCTCAGGCCGAATCCACGTAGACTGTCCTTGATCTTTGCAGAAGCTATGTCGAAGAAAACGAACACGAGCTGACAATACTGGTTATGTTAATGCACTAAGGTACATGATAATTACACTTCATACCGCGCTCCTAGCCCAGGTTCACTACCAACATTGAGGATTGGTCCACCAGCAACCGTTGCGTGTCAATATTTGCTGGATTTCGAACAATGCCTCACAGATACAGAAAACGTTTTCTTATCATAAGGAAAATATAGACATAAAGATCTATTTCAGTTCCAGACTGGGACATTTACTCACCTCACAATTTCTTCTATATCCTCCATTCAAAAAGGAGTCCAAACTAAGAAGCAAGAATTCTAGGTTTCTAGAATGCATCATTATCTACCATTCTGATTTTACGACTCTTTTCCGTCGCGTTTGGCAAATATTGTCGATGAGGATGAATGAAGATAAGATACAACTGATGAAGGGGACACTTATAAAGAAACTCGTTTATCCCCAGGACCGAGTTCGAACTCGAAACCTTAAGTGGTGAGATCAATAGTGGACCTCTCGGCCACCGAGGCGCCCCAAGGTGCTTCTTATCACTATCGATCTGTCCGTCTGTCAGCGGGAACCGAACACTCGACGTCATAATTCTCCAGCAGGACTTGCGAGACAAGATTCAAATATGTCCTTGGATTGATTAAATTCCTACAAAAATGTCAATTTGATGGAACGTTATGGATCATTTAATGAAAAAGCATATATAATTAGGTGCACTGTCCAATATACCTTTTAGGTCCCGGGTTCGATACCCGGTGGAGGCACATAGTGGTTCGGATCCCACTTCAAACTGTAGGTCCAGTCCTAATTAGCCATACTGTGCATAAAGTGGACTTATAAAACACCAATTCAATCAATCAATTCAATAATATACCTTTTAAAGTGCATTTGAAAGCTGTTATTCGGCCACCCATTCTTATTAAGGTTCCTCAGTAATTCCAGGCAAATTCTCTCCTCATGTTTCTTCCACCGTTACATAATCTTCGCTCGCGGTAATATATTTATAATATTCCTGGTTATAACAATTGGCTTAATTTTGATTGATTGATCGATTTGGTTTATTATTCTTCGCATTTCTGCCACATTTGGCTAATCGCGTAGATGAGGATGGGCGATGATATGATGAAATTGATGAATGGACACTCAAAGAACACCAATGCCTAAGCCGGGATTCGAACCCGGGACCTCTGGTGCCTGCGCGGTGTGCTGACCACTCCACCATGGGGGGGGGGGGGCGGCTGGTTTATGTTTTTAAGATGGTTATATTTCTTTCTTCATTTTGTTTCAAAATCTCATCTTCTTTCATATTGGGAACCCCTGCTAAAGCCCTTCATCTTTACAGTGGAGGTTCCTTTGTATACCTGTCTCTGGAATCTGTGGAGCAAGACCGCGCATAACTGAAGATAAGGGGAGAAAGCGAGTTGGCTGAGAAAAGCAGTGCGTGCCCCTACAAGCAGCTGGTAGCTGCACTCACTTCCCGTCTCACGTGTTCATTGGTCAAGCTCTCACGAGTCATTACTTGTGCAGACTTATTTTGGTAAGCCTGCACCATAGATCCGCAGGAGCAGATTATATTTCAGGCGATGAAACTCACCGAAGACCTCTGTCACCCTAAATCCAGGTCCGAGACAGAAACAAGCTGAGCGCTTTACATTATCTTCATTAGTGCAAGGACGTATTTAAGGAGGTCCGAACCCCCCACCCCAAAGTAATACAAATTTATCATGAAAATATACATTTTTAACATCTGTTGTATAATCGGTGGTTATTGGTTTCCGCCGAACTTATCGGAAGGCAAGGATTATATTGGGATCACGTAGCCTTGAAGGACAAACATTGAGAAACAATTAATCAGCACTTTACTTTTCGTCATCTGGATCTAACAATCCTTTTTGTTATTCAATAAATATTCAGTTCTTTATCTATTTGATATTAATTTTCTTGCCAGGTCAGTTGATTTTATAACAATTATGACGATCTTAAGTACATGTAATCTAGATAATGAATACGTACTCTTATGGTTAGGTCCCTATTCGTATATCGTCATTTTACCTACTCATGTAATAATAACACAATATTAATCAATTTACGTGTATATTTATATTAATTTAATTATTCAAATTTAATCATTCATATGATTATTATTTCTGAGACGCTTGATTCGCCCCCCCCCCCGAAATGTACATACGTGCCTGCAATAGTGAGTTCAATAATCTGTTGCGGTCACGCACTAAACGCAGCTCCAACGTGTTTGGCGAACACAAACGCGGTCTTCACCTTCACAACAAAACGGGAGAATTTTTCTTGTTTCATATTCATCAGCAATTACCACCGTCGGCACATTAGAGAGAATGATTTCGCCAGCTTACTAATAGCCCGGCGTCATGATTCGCGCTGGTCCACGAAGCGGATGCTGTAAATAATTCCTTCCGAGAGATGGAGAGACGCGTGTGGCCCGCAAGGCTGAAGGATATTTCCCCCGAAAAAAAAAAGTTCGCAACATGGATCCGAGAGCAAACCTCCGCCCCCTCTCTTCCTCCACCCCTCAATCTCGTCGCCACGGCAACGCGAGGCATCACGTGACGCGGGATGGGATTATCTCGTTGGCTGAACGAAGGGTACTATAAATAACCGGCGCAGCCAGAAGACACGCTGGGGCCGGAGGAGCACCTCCACGTCACCCGCGAGATGAGATCTTTTCATTCGCCGGCTAGATTAGGGTCTCGGATTACTCCCTCTTCCACGTCGCACACCTCGCAGAAGTTCTGATGGGCTTCTCTTCTTATTTTCCCCGTCCCATCGAAACTTTTGTCAAAGTTGTCCTGCGAGAGAAAAAAACTGAGTCTTTTGCCCAAGTAAATTCTATGAAACATTCTTCCAGCAACTTCTGTTTCAATTGCCTACGCCTGGAATGACTCTTTATCCATTTAAAGAGCAAAGGTTCACAGGGAATATCACACTGAAGGATCGTTCACACGACAAAAAAGTGCAGGGGAGAGTCTTACGACTCCTTCTTCAACTCGCATAAGCTCACAAGTGTCCTGGTGCCTTAAAATATTCTCCGAATTACGATTACTCCATTTTTGTATGCAAGCTTTCTTCCATTTTTATTGGTTTAGTGTTTTTGATTTGGTTTATTTCGCTATTCTGCGACTTTTGACTGATCGCGAAGATGAGGATGAGAGATGATATGATGGAATTGGCGACTGGACATCAACAAGGAACACCCATGCCCAGGCCGGGATTCGAACCCGGGAACCCTAGCATCGTAGCGTGCTGTGCTTATCACTCCACCACACAGGTCGGAGTAAAGATCAAGCAAGACCGAATCATTCGAACACGAAACGTGGTCTCATTTTGATTTTATAGAGATTAGTATCAATGTCATGTCAAAAAGTATCGAAAGGTTTGGTCGCGTTCTCGTCTCTGGATCATGAAACAAATTATATTAGCTTCACATATAGAAAAAAATCCCAAAATTACATTTTTTTTGAAGTGCTAAAAATGAGAAAATTTTGACGAAAAGCGACCTGAAAAGTCACTATATCTTCTATCCCGAAGCTGGGAGTGACGTTAGCTCTCGAGAGCTTGGAAATCCTTTTATAACTCACCTGGTCGACAGCCCGAGAGAATCTATGCACAATTCAGAAAGAATGCTGATTTGCAAAAGATGTAATTGTCAACCAAGCAAGTCTTCTGCATAAGCAGAAAGATCGAAAATAATTCACACATAAGGTTTCTTTGCAAGGAAGTGCTCGAAAACGATCTACAAGGAAGACTACTTTGAGAACACAGTTCACAAACACAAATGAAAAGGTGTTCACCACGTGACTTTGGGGGGAGGTCAGGTACCGCACTCAAGGGTACGTCTGTGGGCTTCCAATTACCGAGGACTCCATGGGGCCCAACACGTGTTACAAAGAAAGGTACTTTAAGTACAATAACATGCAAACAATTCACAAACAATGCTGTTTTCCAAGGATGGTTTTGAAAATAATCTATATACGTTGCTATGAAAATAAATTGTTCGCTACCAATTGAGAAAACAGGCTACTTTACAAAGAACAACTGATAACAAAATAGTTCTCAGACATTGAAATGCAAACCAAGTTGGTTTCTACTGCGGGCCGACTTAAATAAGGGGAAAGGATTTAGTTTCGAGATTCGTTTTCTCTTATCACGAACGGGGAATAGATAACATCTATGATACCGGAATATCTTTACGCCGTGCTTTAGAATTCTCAACGCCATGCCTGTCGTAACGTGACAGACGATAAACATCACTTCCGCCATACTCACGATATACCTACGTGTCGTGACGAACGCTGCCAAGATTTGATTAATCCCTTGTGGTACAGTGGAGAAGATATGCGAAGTAGTCTCGTTTACCATCCATCCGTGTCACTTAGCAGAACTTCTATGACGCAATTTATTTAGATTAGAGGCGGACGGTTCACATCCTTCCGAGTTTCAGGTGGGCTTCAGACGATTCTGTTGAACTTGCGAACATCGGCCAGCAGATCCACTATGTTCGATTTTTTGTTGTTCTTGTTGTTGTTGTTTTATGTACAGATAGGATAATCGGGACTGGACCTACATTTTAAAGTGCAATCGGAGTGCAATGTGCCTCTACCGGGTATCGCACCTGGGACCCCTTGATTACAAGGCGATCCACTATAGTAACCACGACTCTAACTCGCCTCCCCGATGGCGTAGTGGTAGCGTCGTCGCCTTGGAATCAAAAGATCCGGGGTTCGATACCCGGTTTAGGCACATAGTGGTTCGGATCCCAATTCAAACCGTAGGTCTAGTTCCGATTGCCTTATCTGTGCACAAAGTGGACTTAAAGCAAAAACCTCAAACTCAAACGACGCTAACTCGCTACTGTTCAATTTAGAGGTTACTGCTCTTCACTTATACTTAACATGCTACAAGGTGTATTTTATTGGTGTAGTACATGGAGGGATCAGGATAGGTCGTTTCTTCTTCTTCGTCTCTCTCTCCATCTCTCTTCCTCTGAAATGTTTCCATCTATTCCTATATATCTCTCTGTATACAACCTCTCTCTCCTTCCTCTCTGTCTCTTTTTATCTCTCTTTTTGGGTGTAAGGGCTGATCCTTGCAGAAGACACTCAAATGTCAACCTTTCTTGAATTTTGAAGACATATGTGTTTCTGATTGTCCCTTAGCCAATATAAACACACCACCATTCATTTCCACCGTCGCAATTAGTCAAAAGTGGCAGAAAAGTGAAGATTAAATCAATCAATCTCTCCCTTCTTCCCTCTCTTCTCCTGAAATGTTTTCATCTTGCACCATCAGTCTCCCTCTCTCTCTCTCACCTATTTCTCTCTCTTCTGAAATGTTTTCATTTATTTTGTCTGTACAGTATTAGACCAGTAATTTTCGATTTACAACTTGAAAAAATAGTAAAACCTGAAATTGATAGTCACTTTTCGCCTCCAAGAATAACGAGCTAAAACTCAAAGTCCCATATCAGCGCCGATTCAAAATGACGTCCAGCAAATTGTATACCTGCCTCGTATATGGTGACATGATCGTTACCGTAACACCAAGAAACTTGAAAATAGCTGCTAACAAAAGAGATCGCAACATATTAAAACTTCATTTAATTCTTTATCTCTACGTTGTTTTGAAGATTTATGTTTGGAACGACGTTGACTATAAGTTTCGAGGTGTAATGATAACAATCAAATCAACCTATAAAAGAGGGTAGTTTTAGCTGAGAGCCATTATAAATCGCCATTGTGGTCGACTCAGATATGAGTTTTGGTGGCACTTAGTTTGTTCAGAAAGGTCAAAAGTAACACTTCATCAATTACCTATTTTTTGTAAAGCTTGATCATTCGCTTGCGTATGGTCACATTATGAGTATAAGTATTTTATTTATTGCTAATGCTAGTAGTATAGCATATGTAATAACAACCAGTCCCATAGTTCGAAAATTTTCACAGAGTATACGCTAACTTCCGTGAAACGTGCATACCATGTTTCTATTACCTTTAGATTATGTTTCCAATGTATGGATGAATTCAATTAACTTCTACAAACAAGATGTCATCTATGACAGAATACTGAGATACCCATAGTTGGTATAAAAGAGGAAACTTACCACATACTTTTCTAGTAGAAGGTATTTTTAAAATAAAAAGATATGAAACGCGTATTTTAATGAATTCATTTAAACGTAGAGGCTGCAGTAGTATTTTATTGGCTACAGTACAGCATCTTATTGTATTTTAGTTTCTTGTTGATATTGCTTTTGTGTATATATTTTTGTATGCTCTTTAACAACTTTAATATCACCGCTAATTACACTAAAAATGAAAAGCTTGAGAAAATGCAGAAGGTATACGCTAATGAGCAAGGGTGCCTGCAGGGAGGGGCCAAGGGGTGGCACTTGTCCCCCCTCCAGATTTCTGGAAAGAGTTGTAATTTGAATGGCGAAATTGTAGCGATATTTTATAACAAAAAGTATTGTTTCTGTGGCTTACAGGCAGTAAGTAAGTTACAGCAACTATTATTATTATTATTATTATTATTATAAGTAGCAGGGTTAAATTTAACTTACAATCTATTTTACAATGATTATCTAACTATAAAAAACAGCTTCATGTCAGTATACAGTTATGCAAATTGTATATATATATACAAAATATGGAAATTACAAATGCATGTAATTAATGAAAAGACATAAGTAGTAGTAGTAGTAACAAAAATAATAGCAACAATAAAAGCAGTAACAATAGCAATAATAATAATAATAAAATTTTCTATGACCCTGCCCCCCCCAAGAGAAAAAATCCTTCGGGCACCCATGCTAATGAGTAAGGTTAACCACAGCCCTAATAATAATTGTAGCTACCTGTTTCTCATTCCGTTTCTTCTCTTTCTCTTTTCAGACAAAAGCCCACCTAGACGTTTTGGCCGATGCGTTGTTACGATGGGCACGAGGTCGCTAGTGTTACTGTCTTTGTACCTCACTCACTCTCCCTGTCTCTTCACGATGTAACCTTAACGACAGACGTGGTGTGTCCATCTCTCGGCGGGCCAATCCCCCTGGTATCTCATCCTCATCTGTACGAAGACCAAGTGAATCATCATCATCCGGTCGTCGGAGAAGCAAAAAACGGAAGACGGGAGTCGAACTCTAGGGCGACAAGGAGCGGACGGGGGCGAAGCACACACACACATACACATACATTCACACACATACACGCCATATGTGGAGACAGTGCACACTTGAAGATATACGTGACTTTCTAAAAATGCAATATTGAATTATACATAAAAAGAAGAAGTTACTTCCGTTGTTCCGTTTAGGGGGGGCAACACCCCCCCTTCCTTCTTCCCATTAAATCCTCTCCAAAAAAAAGTAGTTAGATGTTATGTGAGAGTTTAGCAAACATACACATACACAAAAATACACACACACACACAAATTTATCAAAACATGGAAAACGGGTTTCAGTAAATGTAAGGAACACTAAAAAAATGCCACAGCAGAGAACGTGAAACTACTCGTAATTTGGAGATACTTCCTCTACTTTACATCACACACACACACACACATACACACACAAATGCAGCTCTACTTTAGATTCCAGAATAACGTATACACAGCAATAGTCTGACATATTTTGGGGGGGAACAGGAAAGACAGTGGTTTGATTCGCGAATTACCATTTAGCAATACAATTCTAAACCATGGTGGTCCTTGGAGACCGAAATTCAAGAATATTTCTTGCCTCTGCGCTGATTTAAACAAACCTAAAGCGAAGCTACATTGATTTAGCGTAAAGCAAACGAGAGTCATGCTACTTTCCTCACATAATATGGCTACCTTGGAGTGTAACAGGTTCGTCTTGCCTTAAGTGGAAGACCATTGGAGCAAGCAACCCTTTACGACTTGCGTTCCTTGAAGGAACCGATATTTTTGTTGTTCGAAAGCATTCTGGGCCATCGATAACGAACGCCTGCACATTGTGTCTCCGTAGTTCGCTTGTAGATGTAGTCACTCGATGTTTCCATGGGGCTATCCAATATGTGAAAAATCCGACTCAATGTGTGGCGTTGTCGATGCATCCAACGCCTCCTATCACGAGCCTCGATAGGATGCTTAGAGGTACATCTTCGCTTGCATCCAAAATTTTTACATCTGGAAGTTGCATTCCTTTCGATCACTTTTACATTCTGAGGCGAAACGACAGCCGTAAATGTTTGTATGCAGTCAAATGTAATTTACAAAAAGTAAAAAAAATGTAAAACATATACATGTAGTGTCAATGTGAATTGTTGTAGTTAACTTTGTACGTAGATACGCTTTGTTCTCGCTGTTACGTTGCGCTCTCGTTCGCCTCAGAAGGAGAAAAAAAGACGTGCGTGCGACAAATCCGTATGGGTTTCTGGAGACCATGCTTTTTTTTTCAAAAATTGATTTTGTTTGCTGAAAGAGTGGTTCTGCGTGGAGGTTTGCCTCAAAGTGGGAGGAATGCCTTTGTCTTATGGGTTGCTGGGGAATTCCACGTATGGAGGCTGGTCATGTCTGCAGGACATCGCGACGGAGAAGGAAACTTTCACGGTACGAGCGATCAAACGGTCAAGGCACCGATGTCCGCAGCCATGTTCAAATACAATGGAAGATTCTCCCATTAAGCCCATAGGAGTTTCAGCCCATACGGATGCACGGCGCGATACTCACCTTATTCTCGATCAAAGGAACAAAAAATTACGTTCTTCAAAAATTAAAAACCAAAACAATCACCTCCAAGTGGCCATCATTATTCTCCTCTTTGTCATTGTTAACGAAATATGCATCGGTTCATATCAGAATATGCTCAACAACGACACAATGTACACGATTATCCTCCCCCACGGTCGGTAACCTTTGAGGATCTCGAGAGAACAAACTAAGCTGGAACAAAGGATGAGTAGCAAGGATGGATGCCCAGTTTCTTAAAAAAAAAATATTATGATTCTTTTCGCGGACTCAAGCAAGAACGCATATAACAAAAACGCAAATGGGATAACCTCTCCAATCATCCTTGCATGAAATCACGATTTGCAACCAAGTATTCCAGAGCTTCAAGAATGGAAATTTTTCATTCTTGACTCAAAGGAAAACTGATGCTTAACACATTTAACTCATCATGTCCATACGTAACCGGACACCCGAAACACTTAACAAATTCGATACAAGATGCATGATTGGTTTAGTATCAGCTCACAAAAAGGTGATAATCTCGTTAGTTCTCCCCCATACTCGCCCACTCATCCTTGCGTCATATACATATTGAAGCAATCATATGTATACGTACGCATAAATATGTAAGCAAAAGCTGATTTTTTTAAAAAATTGAAAAGAACTATCAAATTTCTAACATGTTAAAAAAGTGAGCTTTATAATGCTATTCCTATATTTTCAATAATTCTGTATATATAAACAAGTCGTTATATACTTACTTCATTCTCAGGTCTACCCAAGGACTGGCATGTTCATTTCACTGCAAAGACAACACAGAACAGTGGTTACTACACTTCCTTACAATATGGAACAATGATACATACATGTATATGCCTCCATTATCAGTGCTTTGTTGATGATAACATTTTGGAACATTTTTTTAAAAAAAGAAAAAGAAAAATGACTAAGAAGCTGAAGGGACATGTGTTTGAACCAACAAACCACATGCTCATGTTCATATATAAATATATACATATATATGTTAATGGTACGTACGTATACATGTACATATTGCATTTGTATCGATATGTATCTGTATACGTCATAAGCTTTGTTTACGTCTTTGGTTCAAATGCACTGTTAGCGACCACTTCAACAGACATTGGTCATGTTTTTTTGTACACAAGACTCACACACACACACACACACACACACACAAACACACATGAAACACGCATGGGAGACACACGCAATCTTGCACTCATACTTTTGATGTAGTGAAAAAAAATACAACGCGAGCACTTTCAGATATTGATATATTTATAAGCACTGCAACAATGTGATACGATATATTCCTGCCACGTTTTTTCTTAAATCTTGTAGAGGCACATTTTTCTGTGTTTTTGTTCCAATGGAGGTGAAGAATGCACATGTTATTATCACTGTTGGTGTGTTACTTTTTAAACATGTCTCTGGTACAATTTAAACAAACCCTACTACGTGTGTGATATATAGAATAGAACTGAAAACACAATGAAAAGAAATAAAAAAAAATACTGCTAATATGAGATTTACTCCCACCCCTTTACGTCCACCCAAAGCTGTATTACCCCCCTCCACCCCCTTCCCAAAAGTATTTTGTTATTGTTTGAGAGACAAAACCAAACAATGAAGCCTGAACTTAAAGAAACAAGGGAAAAACAAGATTCACTACATGTGCGGAGTTGTAATTGTACATGTGTATATTTTATTATATAATTATTATGTGTGTGAGAATCATATCCTAGAATGTTTATGATGTTAAAAAAAATGCCTCAGCCAGTATGGAAATAATATGTGTAGATATTTCTCGTACTACAAGTTCATTGTCAAAGAACAATCATTTCTTAAAACTTAGGCAATATTTTGTCAATACCGAGGTGTTTTCTCCCCCCTCCCTTTTCTGTAATTCGAGTGTCTGAACCGTCAGTGAAATACAAGAAGTGCGTGAGGTATGGAACAATGAGATAGGGATAATCCATCCATTTTATCACTATAACGTAATAGCACGTAAAAGATTTCCACCGCTGTTGGTTTCTGGCCTACAGTATTGTCGCGGCTGCAAGAGGCCGAGCTCGGAGCCACTAAACAAATACAAAGGCCTACAAGATGCTCCAATAAAGAGATGGAAGATATGTTATTTTTCGTAAAAAAAAAAGAAGGCAATACAATTTCAGTCAATTTCTTGTTTTGCTCTTATCGATATAGTGCAAACAAACCAATAAGATAACAGCAACAGTCATTCCAAAACAAGATCAGTGGGATTCGTGAGCATAGTGTATATTTTCTTTTCCCCCGATTCTTTCAACGTCGACGGTATGCTAAGCCAACGACGTATAGCTTTATTAATAAGCTTATCGAGTGTTCCTCAGTATTATATACAAACATACATATATATGTAACAAAATAAATGCGTGTTGTTCAGTTAGTCTTGTCGAAAATACATGAAAGAGTATGACGAAATGGAGTCGAACTCTTTGTGTTTTTTTTATTGTTTCGATGATGCATTCCAAAGTATGTGTTATTATTTTTTTAAGGGAAAAAATATTAATTTTCAACTGTGCGAAAATAAATTCAGGGATGGAAATTTTCTCGGTTACTCCAATACAAAAATATAGGCTTTCGTTTAAAGGAACGGAATAGTCTGAAAAAAAATCTCCCTACACTGTAATATCGTTCTTTAAGAAATTCTTTCATTGTTCGATCAGTGAGTGTGTTGATCTCATCCTTACCTAAGGTACTGTCTTTTCTTCTACTGTAATATATTATAATCTTTTCCGTGGTTTTGTGTTCCACTGGTTTTACTCTTTGGGAAAAATAAGGAAAACACCTGAAGATAAGTGTTGAAGACGAATGGCACGTGCGGATGAGAAAAAAGACTTCCTGGGATGCTAACAATGGTATACATGAAACAATGGTTACAATTGTTGCACTGAAGTGGTTTAATTTTTTTTGTTTGCTCTTGCAGGATGTGATTGTTGAGTATTCCTCCCAGTTAGTTATTGTAAGTTCAATATCTCCAGGAATATTTTTATCTTGTCATTTTTATTGTTGTACGGTTGAAAATGAATGGGTACTGAGAAATGGAAGCAACGTGGCACCACATAGGACTCCAGTGTCATTCATAGTTGCTGTAACGGAATGTACCGTACTTGTACCAGATTTTGTACGATTTGGAGACTGTACAGACGAAGATGATGGGTCTTTTCATGTTGTAACACTAGAAAATAAAAAGAGTTGTTTTTTCCTCCCATACTTACTTGGGATCTGTTGTAACGGGGTTCGTATCCCGTGTTGAAAGAAGGTTTGTTGTGAATGATGGTTTTCCTGGAAATCTGGAAACGAGTTTATATATAATATGAAATATATATATATATCCAAGTACGGAGACTGTTGTGACGAGGTATTATCCTTGTAGAGATAAAAAAATTTAAAAAATACAAAAAACACACACATAAAAAGCAATCTATTTTCTTTCAAGAAGAACTTCTTTGTGTACTACGTTGCTCCGATGACGTCATAAGTGAAGTTAATAAATGATTATCATGAAACAATTTTGCGTTTTTATTTGTAAAACCCATTATCTCATTTCTAACGTTTTGAACCTCTTTGTTGGGGCTTGTGGCTCGACTTGATACTGTCATGTTTTTAGCATTGGTATGTTGGGGCTTGTGGCTCGACTTGATACTGTCATGTTTTTAGCATTGGTAAGTTTCATTGTCAAGCAAGAATACCGGTTGATGAATTAAAGGATTAAAATCTTTACATCTAAAAATCTTGGTTTCTCGTATAGGCACTCTCGTCTTTGTTTCCAGGTTGACGCTGAATCGTCACAACAATTATTGATTGAAAGAAATATTAACCCCTAACTACTACAGTTCCCTTTGATTTACATGATGGGGTCAAAATAGACCCCTGATTACATATTTTAAAAAAGACAAATGCAAAGAAAAATATACTTAATTTTTAAAAAAATGTTTCATAAAGGTTATTGTAATTGTTTACATTTGTTCACAAAAAAAACTCCAATATGACAAAGCAAAAAGAGGAACTGTAGCTAATTGTTGTGATCACATAAAGAGTTTCCCAATTCATAGCCATTGTTATGAAATTAAACATACATAGCTTTCACAGTTATAGATCAATTATTTAAATAAAATAGCAATGCCCTTCAGAGGAGTACATATACTACTATTATGAACATATAACACGTGGCACAGTTGGAAGCCTTGTAGAGTCACAGACACTTCTGGGTTGTAACAATACCATTGGCTCTAAATGGAATCGTTCCAAGCCAGAAGTGTCCGTGACTGTACATACAGTCATAAGATGCGAATGGGATTTGCAGGCCTTTCTACCATATTGTCGATTGATGTAACTGCTTGTACAAACATGTTCTGGAAGGATAGAAGTGGGGGAGATGGTGGAAAAAACTATGGCTACGTAACTACTATCGTGGGGTCATCGCCGACCCCAAACTGCTATATTTCAGCACCAGTTAACAGGAACAAAACAACACCCCTGCCACTTCAACGTCTCGGCCAGTAATGAGAACAGCTGAGAGAACGTTCCAGACTTGCAATCTAGCGGAAATAAAAAACATTTCATTCACTGGGGTCAGTTATGACCCCACTATAGTAGTTACAGTTTAAGTAAGCCAACTGCCCATACAATACTATGTAGTCGCTGACCTTGTGAAAAGACACTGCCTTCTGAGCCACAGACGCAGTTTTCTATGCTCAACAAATGGATACTGATTCTTCTTAATTGAGAACATTGTCAACCTGATGATTCACAATACAATGCTGCTTTCATATCATACTTGTTGACTCTAGGAAGAAAACGCAAGCGTTATTACAACAGTCTTCTTGGGAGGGGACTTAGTGTACAGGGTGACCATAAAGTATGGCACCAATGTGAAAACTGATGAACACAACATTTCCTTAATGCAAAACGTGCTCCAATCTAAATACATAATCACATTTCACCAGAGAGCTCAATTACTTGCTTATTGTTTCTCAAATATATAAATTAAGGACAAGAAAACAAGTAACACTTGTATATTATGCAATAATTGAACATAAGAGTGTAAACAGTCACCACGCACCGTTACGATTGTCTATACACAGTCAATTAACCAAAAGTTATTTTCCGAACCTCAAGTTTGTATTGAATTAATACTGTTAATAAAAAGCCTTTGTAATATTAAGTTAAATATGCGTATTGGTGCAATGAAATGGTGATCAAAAACACAACACACTGATCTCCTTGCATTGATGTGGGTCAACCTATTTGAGTGACAATAACAAATTAATAATCCAAGATTAAGAGGAAACGCTGTTTTCCAATGGAATGAAAATATAATTTCTGTAGAATATGCAATATATACATTTCTCAACATCATCATTGCATTCTCGAATGTAACAGACGAATAAATAGCATGTACAGTCACAAGCAATAAATATGAAATACTCACCTGGAATGCGTTATGTGTGTTGCCTAATTCTACGGCGAGGAGCAAATTAAATAGCAAGTTATGGCATGGTCGTACTCGTAGAGTTGGTAACACACATAATGCATTGTAGGCAAGCGTGTTTTTCGGGATCTAGATATGCCATTTCATTGCTGGTGACTGTACATAAATTTTACATAATAGTTAATGCATTCTGCTAATAAATTATAAAAGTGTGATTTTTTTTAAAGTTATTTGGTCACTTTTAAACTCTCTTAGTTAATTGCAGCGATGAAGATGATGAGTTAAATAGTTGAAACAGAAGGAACCTAAGTCAACACGCTATGCTAACCGCATGGCTAACCAACGCGAAATAAGAAATTACACAATTGATCCTCAACTATGATATTTAGAAGTCATCTGAAGTCAGTTTTTGCCTCTCATAATCATCGAACGAATTTACATTATGAGCATATTTTCCCGATCTATGGACCAGATGCGTTCTGGGAAGGTTTCAAAGTTCTCGAGAGCTACCGGCACTCTTTTGCCTTAAGATGAGAGTGAAGTTACTTATCGAAAACTCGGAAACCTTTACAGAACTCACCTGGTCGATAGCCGGAGAGGGCTTGTGTATCATTCGTCTCCAGAAAAGCTTCGAATTTATATTATTTGGTGAACACCAAATTTTGCCTTTGCAACTCTGGAAATTTCTGAGCAATCGATAATTTGGATATTTTGATTTTTGTTATTTAGCGTCGCTTTTCTGATACTTTTGGCAAATTTCTACAATGAAGATGAGTGATGAAAATCCACGCCAAGGTCTAGATGCGAACCGGGACCCATGGCTTCATAATATGCTTGTTAACCAGTGCTGGGTTGTATGCGAAATGACGACAGTTTCATCAATGGAAACGAACACTAGTTTTCATCGCAGAAAAGCCTGAAGCAGGCGCTTTGAATCCTTATTTCAATCTCCCCAGCATCCCGTCCTGTCAAACGCACACGGGATAGGAGCAGTTCTCTGTTCCCGAGGCGGAAATATCAATTTGGTTAATTAGATTCGCGTATTTTCATTCCACCCCTCCCATGGAGTATTGATGCTTTCCCACAAAAGCTTAATCGGTGTCTATACCCGTCCTTACTATTCCTGTGGAGAGGAAGGGACGGACTGAAATAAGCTATTTTGGGAGTTCGAACGGCGCGACTAACGGGGGACAGAACTCTCTACAGTCTGTTCTAGTCAGTGGGAGATCTTGATTGATTATTAAACGCTACATACTTGTACAGTTACGTTAACTGAGATGGACTAGGAATTGAGAGGGAGCATATGCTAAAGGTACTGTCACAGTATTCGTTTCCAAGGGGTGAGAAGGAAGACTGAAAAAGTTTAGAATGGTCGCCGGCCATATTTGAAATAAATTTTCGCATGTATGCATAAAGCACTTTTTTACATTGTGTTGTAATTTGGTTCGAAAATCTTGTAACATTTTCCATCACTTCTCTGTCTCCTTGCGCTAATCACGACGATGAGGATGAGTTATGTTTAATGAAATTCCACGACAAATCAATGGCGTCAAGAGACAATAACTTTAGAAGCAATTAAAGGAACAGGTAAAAGAATATGAGAGATTTGCGTACTCAAAATACTGCTAACTTCTTATTCCAAATTAGAAAAACCGTCCATTGCTTCGTTCCAGCTTCAAGAACCACACAAGACAAGAAAGCACACATAAATGCAATAATCCACTCAAAATCCAGGGAAGACTACATTGATGAACTTTTTTCTGTCCTTCTCTCTCTTTCAAATGCGGGTTTGTAGCGAGTGGCAACTGTCATTGGGCTGTAAATTTTAGCCCTCCCATCGCGGAAAACACAAGAAACGATTGATTGATTTGGTTTATTTTACTACGCTTTTCGGCCAATTTTGACTCATCCCGAAGATGAGGTTGAGTGATGATATGATGAAAGTTATGAAGGGACACTCATAAAGAACACCCACGCCCAGGCCGGGATTCGGACAGGGACCTCTGGCGTCTTAGCGCGATGTGCTAACCATCACGGAGGTCGACACACAATAAACGAACACGCCTTTGTAACGTGATCTGAATTACAAGAGAAAGGAAATAAAACGTTAACATTGCATTTGCTATACTCAGTGCATATCCATTATTTTCTCTGCAGATGTTAACGTCTTTCCTTTCTGACACTTATTTGGGGCCCATAAGAGCTCATTCTGCACTCTTAAGTTGGGGTGGCCCATATGGGGCACGTATGTACATGTTAATTTCGGATATAGGTGAGCAAAAAGTAAGTGTGCACCTGAGGTAACTGTGTGCCTACTGTTCACACATTCTTACATGCTACATACCTGATACAGTAAATGTTGAAAATGTTCTTCATGTGCATCTAGGCATGCATTGACACGCTTTATCTTGTTTGCAAAACCCCTTGACAGTTCCAATGGTGAGATGTTCCTGATGAATGTTGTAATTGCTTCCTTTAGTTGATCCAGAGAGTTGGGATTGTCTTTGTAAACACAGTTTATCAGTGCTCCCCACAGATAAATATCTGGAGGTGTCAAGTCAAGTCAAGTCATGTCTCTTGAGATTAATTTACGAATTGACTTCAATGGGTTTTGCTCTATTCTAATCGAAATATCCTGTAATTTGTCCTCTGTTAGAACTTGTGACCTGCCTGATTTCGGCGTATTCTTCACTGATCCCGTTCTGCGAAATTTATCGATCAACCACCGCACTGCATTACGATGCTGTGTATCTGTAGCAGGAAACGTTTCCATTAACTTATTTCGTGCTTCTTCCATATATTCACCTCCATGTCGAAAGACTTGATCCATCAAAAACACACGAGCTTCGAGTAACAAAACCATTGCTAATGCAGTTCCGCAGTTTGCAAGATCACGCTCCGAAGACACAACAATGAGTGTCTTACTAACCAACTGTCCCATGTCCTTATGTACAAACAAACATCAAGAAAGGGAAGTTTTTCCCTGCATAATGTAGCGTGGTGTAGGTGCACAGTTACCTTTTGCTCACCTCGTATTATGACATTCAGTGAATCAGTAAAATCACCTTGCCACTTGGCATAATCTTCCCGAGTCGAAAGAGACTTGCCGTTCAAGAAAAGAAGGAACGTCGTCTTCAAGTCGGGACCACTCCATTCGGGTCTCAATAACTTCCAACCTTCCCCTCGTATCGATCTGGGAGGTTAATCAGCTGAGACTCTTTCGGGGAGAGAAAGTAGCCCGCTATCTTATGAAAGTCTCCTCCACTTAGCATCGAAGGAAACAAGAACCGCCAGAGAATTTGCGTTCTCAAGTCGTGCGGAGTGTTCCTCGGCGACCTCGCTGGAATCCTAATCGCCTGGGGGGAGGGGAGGGGGCTGACTGAGGAAATTACTCCTTGGATGCCTCGGACGGGATTCGATGCGACATCCAGAAAGCGGTTGTCTGTTCCGCGCTGGTTCCCTTCACCCTCTAAGGTTTACGAGGGTGATTCCATTGCGACCGAATCTCAGAAACTGTAAGCGCCAGAAATGTAAAATTCAGGAGATGGATCGAGAGAAGGATCTCCAGATATACAGGGTGTGGTATAAAAATGTGCTTTTTTTAAAAAAAATGCAACGAAACTAATACTACGTTACTACTACAAAAAATACAAACACATCAACTACACAAATACACATTGCCATTTGCAAAATATGCACACTCATAGTCACAGCCACGTCCATGTGATGAAAATTGCGTCCTCCGGGTGACCAGTATTCTGTCGTTGACACTAGGTCAATCTGCGGTCGAAATCGTCCATAGCACATTCCAAAATGCGAATAGGAATGTTTCCGCTTCAAAGTTCTTCAGTCACATCCTGATTGCATTGGCCAATTGAATAAGATCATGTCTCCCGAGATGAAAATAACGTCGATATTCTAATCTCGCAGCGGCAACAGAGTCGCCATTTTTCCAGAACGCCCTCACAGCGACAGCGACCCATGTCTGTGAATGGCGTACATTGATGCAAATGACAATCAATAAGTGTTGCCAACACCATTACGGAAACTCTACCAACGAAAACAAATAATCCCATTTTTAAGTCACACCCTGTATTCATAGATGTAATATTTATAGACGAGTGTCTTAACCGGAAAGCTCACATAGATCATTTTATGAAAGAGACTAAACACAATATGTTACCAATTAAGAACTCTAAAAAAAAAAAAATAGTTTCAATATGGTATGTATGCTAAATATCTATTTTGCAAACTTTGGAAGCATTTTGAGATATGGCAACCAATTCGGGGGAAACTCGCCACAATCACAGAGGATTTTTTAAATAAAAAAGTGCATTGCGTATTTTGGCGAATACACATAAAACTCATACATTTAAACAATTCAACAATTGTAAGTTTTAAACAATTTCACATATTAACACTTTCAAGTCTCTATGTACTTGAAACACTTACTTTTATACACGAAACGAAATGAAACTATCCAAAGAACATAGACACTCATAGTTACAATACGAGACAAAAAATAACTTTCACATTTTCCAAGTGAGGCTAACATACGAGAAAGTACCATTTTACACAGGCATTAAGTTACACAATACGTTACAAAATACATAGTTAGAAAAATGTTGAGAGAACCACGTTCTTTAAAAACAAAGTAAAAAATTACTATTCTCGTACATTACATTCAGTTGAAGAATTTCAGGAATTAAATAATTTTATATAATAAATTTAGATTGTATATATTATATGACGTTGTACTTTCACTATACTAGTCCACTATATAATTTGAACTTAAAGATAAAATTTGTTTTGTATTATTTTTCATTATATTATTCAATTGTTATACTATTAGAGACATAGTGCCCAACTGATGTATATATATTATGTACGCTGGCAACATGTAATTTGTAATATACATGCACCAATGTCCCTCAGGGGTATTTTCGGTGTCAAAAGTTCTCAAACTCTTTCTCAAACAGCCTGAACCTTCCATCAACTATAACACAAGATCAGCAGGCGAGATGATATATCAGCGGAAAAGATAAACAAGGTGTACATAAAGTTCCATTACCATTTCAATAGTAACTTAAAGTGTATTTTGCCCTGCACACAGAAAAGTATATACACAAGTTGAAACAAAAATTGCATAAAGTCTGTATTTCATACCAATTATTTAAGTGCAACAAGAAAGTGCATCAAAAACTCATCAACTGATGCTAAAAGCACAGCTCGACATATATGAAATACTCACTGGCATCATACGATGCATTTTGGTGTCTCCTTTACAAATGATTTACTAAAATTCATCAAACTGTAAATCTGGCAAAATCCAAGAAACACACTTTAGTGCTTTAATCGACGCGTTTCCGGTGTTTAGTTTTCTGCGTGTGAACCTTTTACATTTGTAATATTTGCAAGAGAAAGTCCAATGTACAGTAAAGGACACTTCTGGGTTGTATAAATCCCACTGAAAGTATATAGGACTGATACAACCCAGAAGTGTCCGTGACTGTACCATGTAGTATGCAGAATTCAAGTCACTGATTACTGTTCGTCGACATTTTTGCCGTCAGTATAACCCATAAGTCGAGGTGGCACAACACTTTCTAAAACCATTTATCTATCTCGTATGGTACCGACATAATACATTATTATTAACATGATAACCGTACTTCATGTGCACCCTACACAATTATGCAGGCAAACAGTATATGCAAAAAGCTAATGAAATTTGCATGGATACTTGCACATGAATTTCTGTTAACGACACCCATCAAAACCGACAGAACATTGATGTATATGGATGAAAGCACTCTAACTGATTTTAACTATAGTTAAATATATAGTACTATGTAGGTGGGAACCCAACGATATACATAAATTCTATGAATCTCCGTTTAAGCCGAGGAAGTCAACAAGGTTTCGAAACGACTCTTCGTCGAAGTATGGTATCTTCATCAACTCAGCAGTTTGGGTTCCATCACCTAAACACACGGTACTCAAAATTACATCCCAAGAGTTGTTATTAGTCGTATTGGGGATTGTATCCTCTACGAGATAATGTTGGAAGATCGGATCACACGAGTGGTGCACCCCATGTGGTTGAAGAGAAGAATACAAGGATATGCCATTAACAGTATTTTCTTACTATAAGTCCACAGACTAAACATATTATGGCTAAACACAGATTGTTGTACACTGTTTTCCTCATAGAACTCATCGATTTGTCATACGTTCTTACTTGTTGCCCATATCACAGCTTTCACTTCGCCGTTAGTGAACCACTACTTTTACAAAACATTGTTCCAATCTCTAAGGTAATCAAGGGTTTCGGGATCGATACCCGGTGGAGACACATGACACAGTGGTTCAGATCCCTTTAAACTGTAGGTCCAGCCTTTCTGTGCATAAAGTGGGCTTAAAACAACAAGTCAATCGCTTAAACCAAGCTGTAGGTTTGGTGATCGAAGCGTCCCAACCAAGAATGAAAACAAGTTGCTGTTGTAGCAGCTGTGGGTTATAGCACGTGACAAATAAAGAGGACACTTAGCAATAAACAATATGAATTAATGGAGTGACAAAAGTAGTAACTGAAGGGAACTATGCATTAAAAAGGATAACACTGGCACTAAAAAAGAATGTATTGAAGAGGAACATTGAACTAAGTAAAGGAAAACATGCATTTCAGTACGAAGTGAAAGGAAATTTGCATTACGAAGAAAAATGCAAGAAATATGAATTATAGAGTAGGTATACATAATAATGGAAATATGCACTTTAGAAATAAGAAATAAAAGAGGGGGACACAGGCACTATGTGAGACGAAATGTATATAGTAAAGGAGAACATAGGGACCGAAGGGACATAAATATGAATCCAAAATGATGCATATATACTAGGAAAAGAAATATGAATTAAAAAGACTTCATGGACACAGAAGAGTAGAAATATGAATTAAACAAGAGGTCATGTGAACACGTAAATAAAATTAATATGAAGAGGAAACATAAACGCTAGGAAATGTATTTATTTATTTCCCTTCAACAGAGACAAGTCTCCAATTACAGAAAGGTAATATCAAAATATTACATTTTCATTTACAACTTGTATGTACGCACGTACACATTCTCCCTCCTTCCTCCTTTACACACACACATATTCACAAATATAGACAGATAATACATAATATATATATATATATATATATATATACAGGGTGTTTCTAAAGGTCGTTTACAACGCTTGGGAGGTGATTCCTCACACGAAAACAAGCAAAAAGTCTAAGTTCCATTTTTACGACTGAGGCTTCGTTTCCGAGATAGGAGCCTCGCAAAAGGTGACAAAGTGAACGTCACACCTAACTGGGACGAATACTATCACAGATAGAGAGGCGGTTCCAAGGGAATCATAAAGGAATCGTATGTGCTCAGTCCGGAAGTCACTATGAAAAGTTCACTGCACGCATGCGCAATGGAGTCCTCAAAGGAATTGGGGATTTCCAGCAACAACAATGCATGGAAAAGGTATGTAACGCAGCAAGAAGGACCGTGACAATGAGAAATGCGTTCAAGACAACACATCCCGACCTCAAACATCAAAACATGACCACCGAACACAAAATCCGAAAAGTTGAGCACGGTTGCATACCCCAGTTACACGCGAGGAATGAACGAATCATGTCATGTGGCATACGAGAGACAGGAGGAGGGAAAGAAAAACACAATATCAGATGATTGCGACAACGTGTATTTTTACACGCGACAACTACGTAATATCCCCCCCCCCACACACACAACAAACAACAAATGCTACAATATCTTACGCACAGACAGTCCGTGTCACTGTACACCAACTGAAGATGTCACTTTCACCACACAAAGGGGGTGGGGAGCAATACCAAAAGTGTTCTCACTGGTATTTGCCGAGGGCAATAATCACAGACGGTTTTCAAAATGTCTGCCGTTTACTTCTATGCAGAGATGACAGCGACGAATCAAGGATTGTCGAGTACGAGCAAACAAGCCAGGTGTATCTGCTACCGTCGCGGCGGCGACGTTGATGCGAGCAACGAGGTCCTCAGCTGATGTGACAGGTGTGTCGTATACGAGGGTTTTCATTTCTCCCCAGAAGAAAAAATCGAGAGGGTTGAGATCTGGCGACCTCGGTGGCCAAGGCACAGGCTCATCCCTACCAATGAACCTATTGCGAAACACGTCATGCAGGAAATGTCGTACATTACGATCGAAATGAGCTGGTGCACCATCGTGTTGGTACCACATTTCTTGCCGCAGTGCCAAAGGTACGGTCTCCAACAGTTCAGGCAGAACCTCACTAAGAAATGCATGATACGTGCGACCATTCAGGCGAACAGGGAGAATGTATGGTCCAATTAAATGATCATGTACTATCCCGCACCACACATTCACTGAAAACCTGTGCTGGTGATGGGCCACAAAAAGTGCATGTGGGTTGTCAAAGTCCCATACATGACTGTTTCTACTATTGAAGACATCCATCCTGGTGAAAATGGCTTCATCTGTCCACAATACGTTTGCCCCGAAGTGAGGGTTTGTGTCCAGCTGATGCAACAACCATTGGCAAAACTCCATACGAGGGCGAAAGTCACGAGGTAACAGTTCTTGTACTTTCTGCAGTTTAAAAGGGTGCATTCCTTCATCTGACAACACTCGCCAAACCTTCACATGAGACGTGTTTCGTGCCCGAGCGAGCACTCGCGTACTGGTGCCAGGATGTTCTGCGACCGCTGTTAACACATCTTCTGCAAACTGATGTGTGCGTACACTTCGGGGTCTTCCAACTTCTTGTCGCGGTGGTAACACTGACCCTGTTTCACGCAGTCGACTGTCCACTACCTGAAAGAAGGTGTGAGACGGTAAACGTCTATGTGGAAAGCGTTCTCCATAAAGACGCCTTGCCTCACGGCTATTACCACGTGCCTCCCCATACATGAGATGCATGTCTGCTAGCTGCTGGGTCGTATACGCAGCCATCTGTGTAATAGGGAGCTGGAACTGCAAAGTATTGTTTTTGTTTAACACTGGCACACTGCACAAATTGGCCGTATCACCGTACGAACACCACAGACCAATTGTTGCGATACTTGACTTACCCACTCCACCACGTCAACTTCTTTCAATGCAACATACTAGTACTCTTCAATGCGTATGACAACCTAGAGCGAACTGCTGATCATATCCCAGCACCTGCAACACGATTGGGACGACTGCCGGAGAGAACCAACCCTTCGAGCTCCTCTCGCGGGAACAGCAGTCATGAAGGTCAAACGTAGACTACGAGAGCCAGACTTGCCTGTGCAGCGCTTCCAAAACTGGTCTCTTTTACGTCACAATGATCGCGTGCGAACACTTTTGGTATTGCTCCCCACCCCCTTTGTGTGGTGAAAGTGACATCTTCAGTTGGTGTACAGTGACACGGACTGTCTGTGCGTAAGATATTGTAGCATTTGTTGTTTGTTGTGTGTGTGTGTGTGGGGGGGGGATATTACGTAGTTGTCGCGTGTAAAAATACACGTTGTCGCAATCATCTGATATTGTGTTTTTCTTTCCCTCCTCCTGTCTCTCGTATGCCACATGACATGATTCGTTCATTCCTCGCGTGTAACTGGGGTATGCAACCGTGCTCAACTTTTCGGATTTTGTGTTCGGTGGTCATGTTTTGATGTTTGAGGTCGGGATGTGTTGTCTTGAACGCATTTCTCATTGTCACGGTCCTTCTTGCTGCGTTACATACCTTTTCCATGCATTGTTGTTGCTGGAAATCCCCAATTCCTTTGAGGACTCCATTGCGCATGCGTGCAGTGAACTTTTCATAGTGACTTCCGGACTGAGCACATACGATTCCTTTATGATTCCCTTGGAACCGCCTCTCTATCTGTGATAGTATTCGTCCCAGTTAGGTGTGACGTTCACTTTGTCACCTTTTGCGAGGCTCCTATCTCGGAAACGAAGCCTCAGTCGTAAAAATGGAACTTAGACTTTTTGCTTGTTTTCGTGTGAGGAATCACCTCCCAAGCGTTGTAAACGACCTTTAGAAACACCCTGTATATACAGACATCTTGGTGACAGAACAGGTTTACTGCTTAACTGTGACAGCAAATGTTCAGATATTTACACATTTCATCTGAATTACACAAAACAAGTATCACAAACACTGGTACAATATATCATTACAACAAACTTCAATATGACAAATCCAATTATCATAATAAATACATTATTAAGAGAGATACCCCTTTAACGTATTCATAAATTTGGTTGGTGTCATGCAGAAATCCAAGTCCACCAAATGATTTGAGATCTTGTTATATTGAAGTGTCATTTTTTGTAGTGGTGAAATTAAAGAAGGAACGTAAGTACTACGTGAATCAACATATGAATTGTAAAAAATGACAAAATTAAGAGGAATAGAGTAAACGTAAATGATCCTTGAAAATCACTCGTAATCATTCATTTAGATGTAACTTTATAACTTCTCGCGTTGCACGTACCTCGTCTAAATCTATGCAATTACTCTAGTGTACACGTTGCTGTCGCATTTAACCCGCCTTGAACAAGTCATGTTTTGCAGAGTGTTGGTTTATACGCCAAACGGTAAGTACACCCAGGGGTAAAAATTAATAGTAAGCGAATTGTCCATCACCATTTTCATTCTGTCTGTTTTCACTGTGTGATGTCCATGAAATAGTTAATAAGGGGAAGGTAACATGTGCTTCATAAGCATAATAACAGAGAATGTAGAATAAAAAATTGTGACGGGCAATTTGCCTGCTATTACCATTGCCGTTGGCTTCCAGAAATGACCTTGGCAAAACAGCTGAATGAAAGGTCAAACGCACATAGAATGAAACATTGATCTGCGTGCACGCACACGCATACAAAGGCACGCCTACGCGGAGTAAAGAATTACTTCGCAAACAGCAAGTGTTGGGGCTCAATCGACTTGGTATTATTATCACAAGGAGGAAATGTGCACAGTCATCTAAACGATTTCACGGTGAATAATACAGGGTGTCCATAAAGTCTCTTTACAACTTCAATCTTTTATTCCAAACGCATATGAAGAGATAATTAAATGAAATTTGTCACATAGTAGCAGCATATATTAAAGTTTTTTTCATAACTTAATAAATCTCAATATGGGCACCATTGGTTGCACGAAGAACGTCAAGGTGAAAATCGATTTCGCGCTATGTCCGCTCTAGCATAGCCTCATCAATGGTGGCAATGGCATCAGTGATCCTTTGTTTGAGGTCAGTAATGTTCCGTACATTTGTTCGATACACAGTGTCTTTAACGTAGCCCCATAGAAAGAAATCTAGGGGCATTATACCTGGTGAACGAGTTTGTCAGGAAACAGGGCCATCCCGTCCAATCCACCTACCGGGAAATGTTTGGTCCAGGAAGTCACGAACATTTAATCCCCAATGTGGTGGTGCACCATCCTGTTGGTAAAGGACGGTTGGTTGAAGGTCAGCCAGTTGTGGTGTCACATATTCAGTCAAAAGGTCAAGGTAAATATTTGCAGTAATTGTTTGCTCCGCAAAGAAAAATGGACCAATGATTCGATTGAACATCAGTCCACACCACCCATTCACCTTTAGACTGTCTCATTTGAGATCCATTGTCGCATGGGATTTTCTGAGTCCCAGATTCTCATATTGTACGTGTTCAGTTAACCGGAAACATGAAATGTTGCCTCACCAGTAAAACACACTCGGTTGAGGAACATTGCATCCTCCGATATTCGAGGGGGAAGCATGTTCACTGCAAATGTTTTGCGTTTCGGTTTATCACTGGGTTCGATGGCATACAACAGTTGCACTTTATATGCAATCAATCGCAGGTTGTGGTGTAGGACTTTGTGCACTGTTGATCGTGGTAGCTGTAACTGTCTGGCAGCAGTGGGAATGGATTTCTTTGGAGAATTAACAAAGGCTTGTCTTACACGTTCGATGTCTTCCTCTGATACTCGTTTTCTTCCACTTCTTGCTTTATCCAAAATTGTACCGGTCTCCATGAATTTCCTGCGCCATTCACGAGTTGATGGACGTGCTGGTGGTTGTACCCCATACCTAGTCCTGAAGTTTCGCTGAGTCTGAGTGTCAGATTTTGTTTCAATGAACCACGCCACATATTGTGCCTTTTCTTGCGGAGTAGCCATTTTTCTTTCGAGGACCTCTCTTTCTTCACAATGTTACCGGAAATACACAAATTGACTATTAGTACAAAATTTAATTAGTCGTGCAATTCGATATATTTTGATAGAAATTTTATTACTATTTGGATTTTGTTTATAAATTGTTTATATATGAAAAGGAATTTTATTGGGGTTGGTTATATATTTAGTATATATAAATTAGTTTGTTAATTAATAAGGCAAATACATAAGACTGAATAAATGCTACGGCTGTTTCTATAATAATTAATAGTAAACGAGTACAATAAAAAACATTCACTCAAATATCTCATCATTTGCATTTATAGTGAATTTTTGAAGTTGTAAAGGGATTTTATGGATACCCGGTATAATAGCATTAGGCAAGGTATTAGAACAGAGGAATGCTCAGAGTAAGATTTCATCAAAGAATAACGGTAGTATGATATTCAAATGGGTAGATGTTGAGGATTTGAGGGAGATGCAAATTAGATGATAAAGAATCGAGGGGACGACAGATTGGAAACTGATTGTGGAAGAAGTGAAGATCTACCAAGAACTGAATTGCTAGAGAGAAATAGCATGAGAGAGAGAGGGGGGAGAGGGGGAACTCGTTTTTTTTAGATCATATAATGCAAAAAAAATCATTATTTTAGTTTAAGTGTTTTCTCATATACCGTAAATGAGTTTCTTTCTTATGTGAAAATAAGTTTTTCTGAAGCACTTTAGCATGGTGAATTCAAATCCGTAAGCAGAATTTCGCTATCAGGCACAGTATTTTTTAGCTCTAAGGACGTAAAGTCTCATTTTACTCAGTTCATGATAAATGCAGGGAATTGTCAGTCTAGCAGTTGGCAACATCTGCTTCTGAGCTTCTTGTTTCAGATGTTGGCAGTTCTGTTACTAAGCTACATGTATCTGCAAGTTATTGTAATATTCTAAGCATTGTGTTTGCAGTTTGTGTTTAAGTTTGTATACCTTGCCTGTCGAAGTCCACCAGATAACTTATTGCGGAACTGCTACATCTGTGGAGAGTTTGGCTTTGTAAGGCATAAGAAGGGGATTCAATATATCATAAAGAAGTCCTAAAACATTACTTTGGAAAGGACATTGGAGACCAGGATAAGGAGTTTGCACAATATTTGTTGTGCAGTGTGTTATGTAAAATTTGTCAATTGATGGTAAAAATGTCATGTTATTTGCTGTACTCATAGTATTGAGAGAACCGGAACACCTTATTACCGATTGTTATGTTTGTTTGACGAATACACAGGGTTTTACAAACAGGAAATCTAAAACATACATAGTTTACTCTACCTTCTGCCATAAGAACAGTGCCACACTCTGAAAGTCTTCCAGTATCTTAGAGACAAACAAATGAGATTCTACTTATTACACATAACAAAAATGTAACAAACAATTTTGTTTAGCCCACAGTTATAACTAAAAGTCGCAATGAGGAATTTTCATCATCTCCACGTAAAATAACTTTCTGCATCAGGCAACAAGTCCACCAAAGTAATATTTTTTAACTCAAGCGGATCTAAATTATTTATCCCGTGACATTGGCTTAAGTAAACAAAAGACATAACTGATGGGTTTCAGGATACATGAATATAATCTTCTCCACCCAAGACAAATGTTAATAAATTTAGGAAAAATGTATAATTTCTTAATGCCTATTTTGAAACTGACGACATAATTATTGACTGCAACGACGTTAGTGGTTTAATGAACGCTCATACGCTCTTCTAAACCTATGAGAAAAAATGTACAGCGTGTGATGTTTCTATTCCCCCTCTTCACACCAAGATAGGCATTTTTAACAATTTGTAAAGGCTCTGGACACAAGTGGAAGAGGATTTAAGTGTCTTTCACACAAATTGCCTCGTCTTTCACCAGCAAAGGTAAAGGAAGGTGTTTTGTGGGGCCTAAAATTAGAGAACTTCAGAAAAATCCAGAGTTTGAAGCATGTCTAACAGGCAAAGAAAAAAGACCATGCATATAATACTATATGCAATATATTATGCAATAATTTTATTATATTTTGGTAAGATAAGTATTATATGACAATTCTGTTTGCGAATATTGTGTCACATATCACATTTATAAATTTTAAACATAATTGTGTCACATATCACATACAAAAATTTTAAACATAATAGGTATAGGTATAGAGAAAAGACGATTAAATTATTCCATGAGTTCACTCAACATTCGCCTTAAAATTGCAAGAACATTAGAAAAATAAAGTCACGATTAATCGAAAACTATCTCTGACAGAGAAAATCTAAACACAGATTTGAAATCAGCGCAAAATTTGTAATGGAAATCAAAACTTTTTCCTCCAGATTTTTTTTGTAGAACAGTGTTATTAATTGTTTATTGATTTGGTTTATTTTACTTCGCTTTTCTGCCACTTTTGGCTAATCGCGAAGAAGAGGATGAGTGATGATATGATGAAAATGATGCCTGAAGAAATTCACAAAATACACCCGTGCCCAGGCCGGGACTCGAACCCGGGACCTTTGGCGTCGTAGAGCCGTGTGCTAACCACTCTACCACGGAGTCCGGCGGAAAAATATATAAAGATAGTTGTTCTGCTGCTGGTCTATACTTGAAGTGGCAACCGAAGCTCCAACTTGCTTAATTTACAAGGGGTGAAACAGAAATGTCGTTCCAACGATTCTGTGAAATCGTATACGACGCGAGAAAAGTTACCAGTTCGATTCGTATTTCACCTTAATTAATGGTGGAAATTCCTTGCCCCACAGAACACCTTCCATCGCTAATTACTTCTCTAATTAACGGTGGAGGCAGCGGCGCTTGAAGACTCGTGAGAGTTCAGACCTGTAGCAATCACAACAAGCCCAGCCACTGGCGATTGGGAAAGTCGTTGTTTTCCAGCCGATGCGATCTAATTCTAGTGTCAGTTGCGCTTCAAGGAACTCTCGACCTTTTGGAAAGTGCTCATTAAAAGTAAAACTGCAGGTTTAAAGCCTCTGTTGAGCGTCTGAGAAAGAGAAGTGGTTTTTCAAACTATTTAAATCATCTCGGATTTACTGCGTGTCAGACAAGCTACATGTGCAGAGAAGTTAAATGATACGTGCATCAATCATCATATTCCGTAGTAATTTTTAATAATGTAAGTAGGATCCGAATATTTGCAAAATACGCTGAAATGTAGAGGAATGTAGTGGAAATGCAATTAATTCAACTTCAAATATTTTACTAACGATAGAGGTGCTTCGTGTTTATTTGACTCGCTATCCGCCACAGAAAGTTATGGGTGAATTGTTGTTTCGTTCTGTTAATCAATTTCGTCCATCCGGAGGGTGACCCTCATGGGGATAGTCTTCATCTTAGCCTCTGAAAGACTTGTGAGCCTGAGGGTGATGGAGGGTGAGAGCGAGGGCGAGTCGTGAGGGTGAGACGTGAATGAGGTTGATTCAAAATTAATACTTCCTCATTGTTGCGATTAGCCAAAAAGAGGAAGGAAAGCGACGTAAAACAGGAAAAATGAAAATAACAACGAAAGAGTCTGTTCGAGTATACAATAGCAATCTTACCATTCCCCCACTGGTAACGCCTAGCAACGCAATCTTGAAGTAAACAAGAGAAAGATTTCCAGAGGCTTGCCTATGGAGGCTGAAGGTTTGCTCGGTTGCATGTCATGACGGTTCATTTCATCTTCCCACCCACGCCACTTCACTTGATCCGTCTCCTCACGAAATCTACCCCTCCCGCCCCAACCCTCCACCCACCGATCACTCGAATTAGGTCTTATGAACTAGGAATTCCGGGCAACTCCGTTCGTTCTTCTTCAGAAGCAGTCCTTCAGGAACGAGGATTGCATTCTTATTATAACTTGCATCATTCTTCATCGTAACAAATGGGCTTCCCGATGACGTAGTGGTGATGCTGTCACCTCGTAAGCAAGAAGAGCCCGGCTTCGATCGACATAATTCGAAACCTACCTTAAACTGTAGGTCTAATCCCAATTAGCTTATCTGAGCGTACAGTGCATTTTAAACAAACATTTGTCATTAAAACAAATGTTCCGTCTCAGTATGTTGACAAATATCGTACCTACTGAAAGTCCAGGATTCATAGAGAGGAGGAACGCATTCATTCCTCAGATCTCAGATATTTACGCACAACTTCGATTACATGGCAAAGTTAAAGTTATAATGCTTTCCTTTCCAATTAACGACCAGAATATGGTTTTTAACTAAGTAGTTGTATCATAGGCTATAAAAGTTGTTTACCTTGAAATTATGCAAATGAGGGTAGGTATTTAATAATTGAAGGTTACCGAGTGTTGTAGACGAGTATGACGCAACGTGGGTGAAGGGGGTGGGAGTAAATGATAGCGTAGAAGCTTGTAGGTAGATGGAAGAGGTGGGGGGTGAATATAGAGGTGTAGTAGGGGTTCGAACCCCGTACGAGGAGTCTAATGTTGTATCGACTGAGTCATGCTGTCGTGAAATGTTAGTATGTGTAATGGTAGGGTACGAATCGAAGGTGAGCAGGTTGTGAAGAGGAGGGATGTGGTAAGATTGGTATAAAAGTTAAAGTAAAAGAGCGGGAGTGTGTTATTACACAAAATGAGCGACGTGGCAGGGACATCGTGTGGTGCGGATGTGGCGGGTTGTATGCTGACTAGTTGCGGTTGCTTTCCGGATGTTTTGGATGAGACGTGCGTGGTGAATACGCTGAAGGGTTATACACCGATGTATAGGGTAATGTGTGACGGTTGTTTCGAAGGGTATGCAAATCAATTGGGTCATGAATGCTTGACGTATCATTCCGATTATTGTTCGGGAGAGTATGAGAAAGAAAATTGCCTGACGTGTTTGGAGCATACGATGGAACGTCTTGGAAGGTATTTTCGCGATCGTGATAATACGCCTCATCTATTTGATTACTATCAGCGCACCCATCCGGAGATTGTAGGGCAAGAGGGCAAACGTAAATTTTACGTCGTTCTGCGGAATATCTGCGTGAAAAGTGACGTGATGCGGGAGTTGGGAGATTGTATCAGACTGAACGAATGGGTCCGTGGTTTCTCAAGGTGAGTAAGTATAATAAGGAAAAGGGAAGTATGTGTGTGTTTCAAGGTGAGTAAGTATAAAATGTCGTTGTGGGTGTCCTTGTTCAAAGTGAGGTAGTTTCAAAATGTAAGTACGTGATCGATCAAGGTGCACTGGGTGTGGTACGGAATATATTAGAGATGTTTCAAGGTGAGTATGTATAAAATGTCGTTGTGGTGAAATGTGGGTGTCCTTGTTCAAACAAAGTGAGGTAGTTTCAAAATGCGAGTACGTGCTTGATCGAGGTGAACTGGGTGTGGTACGGAATGTTAGGGTGGAGGTAGTCGTCCTTGTCTCAAGGTGAACAGGTACAAAAAGGAAGGATGTGATGGGAGAAGCTTAGTGTGTATGGAATGCAGAAACGTGTGTGTTTTTCCGAGGTCGCCAGGTACTACGAGGTGCCAAGAGTAATGTTAGCGTCGGATCGTTGTCGTTTCCGTGATCGTGTTTTGAGTTTGGAGAAGGAGTTGAGTCCTTTGTTGTTGCGTCGGTTGGGGTTGTGTGAAGGTGAGTTGACGTCATGGTTGGGTAGAGAATATATAAGTACAGTTGTGTCGGGGGGAACGTTTATATTTGTTCGACTGTTGTGTTGGTAAGGTGGTTTGATTGGTGACGACAATGGTTGCACCACAAGGTAGTTATTTGAGTGCGTGTGATTATTTACTCGACCAGTACGAGAGAATAGGAACGACTGGAAGTGTGGATAGGAAACGTTTGATACTGCAGGAGGTGATTCGATTAATGGGTGAAGGGGAACCTTGTAGCAAATTGGGTGTATTGGAACGTCTGAGAGTGGAAGTTGCCGGTGAAAATCAAGATGGTGCAGGTACATCATCGCGATCGAGGTTGAGGCGGGTGGAAGATGGAGAAGACGAAGAAGGTGTGGGAGAAGAGGAAACAAATCGTCGTGTTGAGGTGCCGTACAATAAATATGTGAATTTGAAAGAGGTGGGCGTTCGTCGTATAAAAAAATACAATGCGGAATGTACAACAATGACGTTTAGTTTTAATGGACCGGATGGAACAGATGCGCTACAATGGGTGCACCAAGGTTTGGACCATGTGGTGTCACATATCGTCGGACAGTATAAAGCAACAGATAAGATTGGTATTGTGTTGCGAAATGTAACAGACGAAAGTATCAAACCTGTTGGTTTATCGTTACGTCGAATGAGTCAAATGCATCCTGATATATTATGGGATGTGGTTGCTCGAGTGCTCCAATCAAATACTACGTTTCTATCTACGGATCTGTTGGAGATGGAGGTGTCGGTAATCGATATGCCTGTAGGATATGGACGAAAATATACAAGTAGGGGTGTGTTATCCAAGGAACGTTATGTGCAGTTGAAAAGGAGTGTGGTGACGGTGAAGAGTACAAAGGCGAGTGGTTCCAAGGATGCGAAGATATGTCTTGCAAAGGCGTTGGTGATCGGCATAATGTATGCAAATAAAGAAAGCGATCCTGAATATTTTCGTCAACATAAGCAGATGTTCATCAATGGCGATGGTCGATTGACGGAATGTGCGTTGGATTTATGTCGACAAGCAGATGTGGATCTGGAGGAAACAGGAGGGGGTCTTATTCAGTTGGCTGCGTTCCAGCGTTATTTTCGTAACGAATACAAAATATTTGTGTTTAACAGTTTGGAACAGCCGGAAGTTGTGTTTGCACAAAATGTTCCCGATGCCAAAAAGTCAATTTACCTTCTTTTGAATCAGGACACAAACCATTACGATGTGATTGTAAATCCTGTGGGTGCATTTACAATTCCGTATTTTTGCGAAAAATGCTATTTATTCGCACGGAACGAAAGGCATGTTTGTAAGAGTATGTGTCCTCAGTGTCGGTCAGAACCTGTGTGCGAAAAGGAACGTACCGTGAGTTGTGCTAGATGTAACAGAAACTTTAACAGTGACATTTGTTATGCAAAACATTTGACGACACGTTACGGTAAGGGAACGGTTTGTAGTCAGATCAGAAGTTGTGTTGGTTGTTTCCAACTATTAGACGAAACGCATCCGTACACGGGAAAACACAGATGCGGCTACAGATATTGTAAAACGTGTAAGGAACAAAAAGAATTCAACCACCTGTGTTACATGGAAAGACATCAAGGACGGGGAGAAGGAAACGCGTTGAAACGGTACCTCTTTGTATTTTACGATTTCGAAGCTACACAATGTACGCCGTTTGTTGGTCGTCCATCAACGTATATCCATGAACCGTGTTTGTGTGTGGTCCAGCAGGTGTGTAGGTTTTGTATGGACGACGGTGACATTCAAAAGAATTGTAACGTGTGTGGAATAAGACAGCATTGTTTCGAGGAGGATCCAGTAAAGGAGTTTGTGGATTACGTATGTATCGAACGGCCATATTTCAAAAAGATTGTTCTAGTCGCCCACAATTTTAAAGCATATGATGGGATGTTTGTGTTGGGTGAGTTGTTGAAACGCGACGTGGAACCACCGGAGGTTATAATGGATGGGACAAAGATAATGTACATGAGTATAGGCAAAAAGGTGTGTTTTCTGGATTCGCTAAACTATTTGCAAATGCCGTTGTCAAATTTTTCGAAAACCTTTGGACTACAAGAGACAAAAGGATTCTACCCACACTTTTTCAACACAAAAGCAAATCGGAATTACAGAGGTCCATTTCCACACCAACGTTATTTCGATCCAGACCATATGTCCTCGAAACAACGGGAGAAATTTTACCAGTGGTATGAGCAAGAAACCGATAGGTGTGTACTGTACGACAACGCATACGAGTGTCGAAGATATTGTATTCAGGATGTGACCGTGTTACGTCTTGGTGTGTTGAAATTCAGACAACATTTTCTGGACATAGCGGGGGTGGATATTCTGGTAGAATGTTTCACGATTGCATCTGCCTGTTCCTTGACGTACAGACGTCATTTTCTTCCTCCGAGTACAGTGGGAATAATTCCCAACGATGGTTACAGACAGCTCGGTAACCAATCGAAAAATGCTATAAAATGGCTTATGTTTGTGGAGAAAACAGAACACGTGGAATTACAGTATGCAGGGAAAGAAAGGGAGCACAAAGTTGTGAACGGTATTCCTGTGGATGGATACGACGCAGACTCCAAGACCATCTATCAGTATCATGGGTGTTACTTTCATGGTTGTCCTAATTGTTTCAAGGAAAGAAACAGTCCGGTATCGAAGAAAATACAGTCCGATCCAGCGGACACGATGGGAGCACGATATGAGCGAACCCAGAGAATATCGGATCTATTTCGTAAGTTGGGCTATACAGTAGTCGAAATGTGGGAGTGCGAGTTTCTCCAGATATTAAAAGATCGTCCTACACTGAGTAGCGAGTTGGAAGAACACCCCACGTTCCAATGTCTACCGTTGAGAGTGCGGGATGCTCTATATGGAGGTCGGGTGGAAGTGTTCAAAATGTACTCATCGACGTCAGGTTCCGAGGAGAAGATAAAATATTTCGACATTACATCCTTGTATCCTACGGTAAATAAATTCGCCAAGGCCCCGGTAGGTCATCCGGAGGTGTTATTCGGTGAGAATATACCCACAACGGAGGATATGTTGGAGATGGATGGGATTGTAAAAGTACGGGTACTACCACCGAAACGATTGTACATTCCTGTGTTACCGTTGAGGACCGGTGGAAAACTGTTGTTTCCTTTGTGTCGTACATGTGCAGTATTGTGCGATCAGTTAGAAGGAAAAAAAGATGGGTGTCAGCATACGGATGAGGAGCGAGCTATTGTGGGAACGTGGGTGTTGGATGAAGTTCGTGTTGCTGTGGAAAAAGGGTATAAGATTCTGAACGTGTACGAGGTGTGGAAGTACAAAGTGAGTGTTTACGATCCTCGAACCCAGACTGGCGGTTTGTTCGCTCAATACGTGGACACGTTCCTTCAGATCAAACAGGAGAGTAGCGGTTGGCCTTCATGGTGTACGGATGAGAAAAAAAAAGACGAGTATCTTCTACGTTATCGTGAACACGAAGGGATCGAACTTCGAAAGGAAAAAGTGGAAAAAAATCCTGGTTTACGTGCAGTGGCGAAACTCTGTTTGAATTCATTGTGGGGTAAATTTTGTGAAAATCCAAACAAACCCCAAACGACCATAATCAAACAACCACGAGATTTGTTTGAAAAATTAAGTGAACCGGGTATCGAAGTAAAACAGCTGTTGTTTGTGAACGACGATACAGTTTTTGTAAACTGGACGTACCTGGATGAATGTACACCCACCAACAAAAAGGGTAACGTTGCCATAGGAGCGTACACAACCACATTTGCCAGACTGCGTCTATATAAGTTGTTGGACGCTTTACAGGAGGATATCTTGTATTGCGACACGGATAGTGTGATATTCAGGGAGACAGACACGAACCGAGGTAAATTACGTTTGGGAGATTATCTCGGTGATTTGACAGACGAGTTGGCGGAATTTGGTGAGGGGTCCTACATTCGTGAATTTGTAGCTGGTGGACCGAAGAATTACGCATTAAGTGTATGGTCGCCGGAGAAACAAAAGGAATGTCGAGTGGTGAAAGTGAAAGGAATAACATTGGACTATGGTACGAGTATGACAATTGATTTCGATGTTATCAAGGAATTTGTTATGACACTTGAGGAAAAAAGACAGATTACAGTACGATATCCGAAAAAAATCGCCAGAAAACGTCCGTTTATTCTGGTAAGCGAACCGCAGGAGAAAACGTACCGGGTTGTGAACACAAAAAGGCGCTTGAAAAATGACACTTTCGACACACTACCATATGGGTACCAAGATTGAGAACATAAATGAAGACGCGTGTGGGACCACCAGATTAGTAGATGCGATGGCACTGAGATGGAAACAACCGTTTCGTTGTATCGTTGCCGGACCGAGTGGTTGCGGAAAATCGACATTTGTAACCAATTTGCTGCGTAACAGCAAGGACACGATCGAAGGAGATTTTTCAAAAATTCTTTGGTGTACAGGTTCAAATTTTCATCCGCCGGATATAAAGGGTGTGGAACACTATAACGGAATACCGGACTACAATGTGATCACAAGTCATAGTCCGTGTCTGGTGATCCTGGATGATATGATGACGGAAGCGTACAACGATAACGGGGTGTCAGATTTGTTTACGAAAATGTCGCATCACAATTGCGTGAGTGTGTTACTTCTAACGCAAAATATATTCCCCAAAGGTTCAAAAGCACGTGATATAGCCTTGAACGCTAACTACATGGTTATATTTAAGAATCCCAGAGACCACCTGCAAATATCAACGTTGGCACGTCAAATCTACCCGGGGATGTGGAGAAACTTTGAAAAACTATTTAAGGAATGTACGCGAGTGCCGTACAGTTATTGTTTGCTGGACTTCACTCAGGACACACCCGAACCGCTCCGTGTACGATCGGAATTGTTCACACAGTCCGAGGACGACAAGAAAAACGGCATTAGTTACTGTGTGGTGCACGTTCCAGATCCTGATCGATGCCTGACCTTCGACCACAATGAGCAAATTTATTCGCTCAAATAGAAGCCTGTTCCAAACACTTCGTTCGGCGCCACCTAGACTTCGAAGAGCTATTTTAAAGGAAGCCGATCCAAAACTGGTGAATACGTTGTCCGAGTGTTGTCTGAACGTATTAAACAACAACGTTCCAATCACAAAGGCGACAAAACGTAAACTTGCAAAATACAAGAACGTGTTACGAAAATTAGCAACAAAGAGCGTACCGTTACAACAGAGAAAACGTCTTCTCGTACAGAAGGGTGGGTTTCTTCCCGTTCTTTTAGGTAGCGTCATTAGTGGTTTACTGGGTACATTGTTGAATCGGTGAGCGGCGGTATAGAAAAATGCATTACAAAAAATTGATTCTGATGTCCCCGGAGCAGTTTGAAAAAATCAAAGGGAACGCAGCCAACGTGGAATTAACGGGTTTAGATCAGGAAATGCATCGTATATTATATTCCAAAAACTTGGACGATCACGAAAAATGGTCATTGTATCGTCAGACATTGGACAAGTACCTACGTGTGGTACGTAGGAAGCAGGAGCCTTTGACCATACCGGTACTCACGACGACGACGTCGACGACGCCGCCCGAGAAGGTTGGAAACGTAAATAAAGAAGGTGCTACAATATTTAGCGGATTGCCGTGGGTAGAACGTCGTCTGGTGAAAGAGGAAGGTGTGACAACAGCGGGAGAAGAAGAGGACGACGACGACGAGGACGACGACGACGACGACATCGACGGAGGCGAGGAGGGTAAAAAGAAGAAGAAATCACCGAGACGTACTCCTATCAAATCCCGACTACGAAGTGCACGTGGCACAGCGAGCAGAAAACGGTCGAGACACGTAGCATGGGAACCGTTACGGATGTAAACAAGATCCTGGGTGCAGCGTATTATTCACCGGAGAAGGGAGAATCGTTCACCACTGCAGACAAGTTGTGGAAGGCCGTAGACAAGAGGATACCGAAGAAACAGGTCCAGGAATGGTTGATGGAGCAGGACACGTACACGTTGCATAGACCCAAACGTGTAAAGTACCCGAGAGTAAACTACAACGTGACCAACATTGATGAGTTGTGGGAAGCAGACCTGAACGATCTTCAAAATCTGAAAAGGTACAATCGAGGTTACAAATATTTACTTACTGTAATTGATGTGTTTTCCAAGCAAGCGTTTGCAGTACCCCTCCGAAACAAAACTGGTGTAGAGGTAACGCGATCATTAGGTAAACTTCTCCGAGAGTGTAAACGGAAACCAACGGTGTTACAGACAGATGCGGGAACAGAATTCACGAACGTTCAATTCCAGAAACTGTTGAAACGAGAGGGTATCGAGCATCGTATTCCTAGAAACGCAGACGTCAAAGCAAGCGTGGTGGAACGTTTCAACAGGACATTAAAAACACGTATGTGGAAATATTTTACCACACGTGGAACGTACAGATATATCGATGTTCTGGGAAAATTAGTTCGAGGATACAACGAATCGTATCATAGAAGTATCGGTATGAAACCTGTCGACGTCAACGAACATAATGTGTATGTGGTGTGGAAAAATTTACAAAAAGGTTCGTCGTCGTCGACGAAACCAGTGCCGCTTGTCGCCGACGCAAAAGACAAAAAAGTGTTTCGTACAGGAGATACGGTACGAGTGAGTAAGGTGAAATTACCTTTCGAAAAGGGGTACGTACCGAATTGGAGTCGTGAACATTTCAAAATACACAGAAGAATTCAGCGTAAACCTGTTCCAGTTTATCTGGTCGAAGATCTCCAAGGTAACGTGTTGGACGGATCGTTTTACACGGAAGAACTACAGAAAATCATCGTTCCCGAGGAGAAAGAGTACAGGATCGAAAAAATATTGCAACGTCGGAAACGAAACGGACGATTGGAATATAAAGTGAAGTGGCTGGGATATCCTACGACATTTTCGTCGTGGGTACCTGCAGAAAACGTTCATCGTGTGTCGCCGCAGTAGGAAGGGAGTAGTTGTATCATAGGCTATAAAAGTTGTTTACCTTGAAATTATGCAAATGAGGGTAGATATTTAACTTTGGACGATGGGGGAGGGTGTAGGCGAGTATGACGCAATCGTACGTGAGGTTACGTAAGTATCCGAAAGCGTAGGAGTTTGTAGATGAGCATAAGAAGCGAAGATGACGTTGTTTGAAAAAAAAGTTTTCGCCCGAACAGGGATTCGAACCCTGGACCATTAAGTTAAAAGCCTAATGCTCTACCGCCTGAGCTATCCGGGCGCCAGAGGTTGTAGAAGGTATGAGTAAAACATGTGTGTGTGTGTGTGTGTGTGTGTGTGTGTGTGTGTGTGTGTGTGTGTGTGTGTGTGTGTGTGTGTGTGTGTGTGTGTGTGTGTGTCGTTGACGTAGGTGTTGTGAAAAAATACAAAGCTGTAGATGTTATAGTTTATTGGTGATGTGCTACATCGGTTTCCCTGGCGCTGCTGATTCGTGTAGACGATGGTAAGGTCCGTGCTGATGGCAGGCGGTATCTGAAACGAGTGATAGAGAAGAATAAATAAGACGGAGTTATAAATCTGGAATGTGTTTTCGTTATTGAGAAGGAAAGGCGAGTAAAATGTGAACTGAATAGGTAATGAGTGTTAGAGTATATACAGCCGGGAATGTGGTTGTTTAGGAGTGGGGGAACATGTACAAGGTGAGTGAGATGTTTGTTTCGCAAGGCCGGCGAGTCTGGAGCCGGAGGCGTTTGTCGGTACAGCTTTGTAGTGCATTGCGCGACGCTCGGGAATGTGGGTTAGTAAAAGTGGTTTGAATTGTCGTCGTCGTCGGAGGGATAATGTCAAGGTGAGTGCGATGTCTGTAGGTGCGGCAAGGTTGTCCGGTCCGTGGTATGTTGTCAAGGTTGTGAGCATAAGATGTAGATGGGAGTGCGTTCCGTGAATACGTAAGTGGTGTTGTCGGTACTTGTTTGGGTAATGTGTCCTTGGCGTAAGTGTATATATTGAGAGTACAGAGCCGATGTGTGGTGTGATTTTGTTTGCATCCGCAGCAGGTTCTAGCAGTAACGAGTAGGTAAATATGTGGTATTGGGGGGAGAATGTGTTTGGTTCGAGTGGTACGTTAGAGTATGGTAATAATATAAACGTTTTGTATCGTTACAGGTTGGATTGAAGGTTTGTTTGTTTCGATTGATTGTGTTAGGTCAAACAAAATGTCGAACAACATGTTATATTGGCGTTTTTGTGTGGACGTGGAGATTGGTGGTAAAGGGGAGATGTTAATAACAATGGGTAAACACGATGACGCCGATCCGTTTTCGATGGCGAAATGGTTTTACGGACCAAGCGATAAATGTAGGTTCGAAACGAATGTGGAAAATGAAAAAGTTCGTATGTGCGAGTCGTTCATGCTCCACAATAGATTACCTGCGTATAATCATTTTAGTTTCGTGACTGATGATGAGTCTGTGATTCGCGAGATGTTACGGACCGGGGAATTAAGTGGTCCGTACTACATTCATGCTGCGGAAGACAATTTCAGGCAAAAGTGTGTTTGTATGGAGAGGGAGAGGGTGAATTTTGGGAAGGAAGTGTGGTCGTTAAAAAAATGTACGACGCAATATGAAATTAGAAAAGGTAATCCGATGAAATTAGATCTAGAGCATATAAGTATGCCGAAAGGTACTCTATATGCTACTTTGGAGGAGTTTGTTAGATGTAAAGTGGGTGAGCATACGATAGGAAGAGTAGGTGGTTTCCAAAATTGTTTTATTTTGGATACGGGTAAAATGTCGCGCTTAAAGGAAGCTATGGATGCTGCGCACGACGAATTTCTGTATGGGTGGAATGCGGTGTGGGGTTATTTAAGTCTGTTTCATGGTCGTCTGACACCGAGACACACAATAGGGGATATGTTCATGGGGGACATGCCGGATGATATGAATTTAGTTGAGTGTCATTATGTGGAAAAAGATAAATATTTACCGATATATAGTGTGTTCGGCAGTTTTTTTGACCAACATGCTCAATCGAAAGAGGGTTTGTACTCCTCATTTTTTCCTGGCAGTGAGAATAAACGTGTGAAATTAACATCTATGTTCGAGATGTGCCCCTCTGTTGGACTCTCTTCCGGGACCTGCTGCTCATATCAACTGGAACCAAATAATAACATTTTTCCAAACAGGTGACGGTTACACAAGAGTACTCCGCGACGGCGACGACCACGTGATGGTCGTCCATACAGACTATTTATTTTCAGAACGCATTCTTGTGTTTCTAGTGGGCGACCAACGACTTTGCTTGACACAAGATGAACTGAAACGATTTCTACGAGCACGACGCACGCTGGCAGCCTACATGTGTTACTACGAGGGGTTACACCCACAGGCTGCTGCGTACATGCGATACTGTGTCGCAAAACATAACGTCGTCAGCCGTGATGATGATGTGTCCCACCCACTCGTATGTCCTCGGATCGACCTTCTCAGTGCTGGGCTACTGCGCATCATTCGTGCGCACGTGGCCTCATGTCTTCAAACATAAATACCCAAAGTGAAATACCCACCCGACCAGTTATATTTGGGATCCTGTGACCGTCGCTGCTGCTGCTCGAAAGACCCTCGTCACCCACTACTACTACTACTACTACTAGTACCATCAACAATGGCCGCCGCCGTCGCCGTCGACCCCAGAGCAATTCTCTTCACCGTGGATGACGCCTTCGAGGTTTCCGTTGTTGGCGAAAAGGATGACACTAGGATCGTGTTCCGGAAGGATGGTTCCCGAATCAGTCTCGGCACGGACAAATATACAGAATTAACCAAATCAATGGGACTTCTTACAGACATTTTCCACGACCGTCGTCTAGATTGCAGCAAACGACGCACCGTAAAATGTGTACTTACACCCGACTTCAGCATCATCATTCAGGATTGTGCTCGCAACTTCACGGTAACCCTCCAGGATGGCGGCGAGATCCTGCTGCTGGACGCACGACAATGGGAGACCTTCATGCACATGTATCACCCTATATTGAAGACCTACTACCGACACTGGCACGCCCAATGAAACCGGAGACTACCAGAACTACTACTACTACTACTACTACTACTACTACTAACACCACTATATGTATTCTCTAGTATATGAAGCTTGTACGTACTAACACTACAAACAAAGAAAAAATAAATAGTTTAATACACATTTATTACGTTTTTTCATTTCACATGTATATTTTTTGTAGAACCGCAATACGTGCACGGCACAGAACGCAACAATCCGTGGTCTTCACGGCACACGATGCACACACCAGAAAATGACCACACGGTAGGTAAGCTATCTGTCTCTGATGCACATAACAGATGACACAGTGTTGATTGTCCTCCATGTTCACATTCACCGCAGGGGCGATAACGGCCGTTGCGTCCAACTCTTTCTCCTCCTCCTCTTCTTCCCCATCCACGTCCGAGGAATCGGCTGCTGCTGCTGCTGCTCCCGATGTTGCTGCTCCAGAGATACCTTTGTAGAGTTTTGTAGCTGGAGGTTGCTCCGCGTCGGCGACGGCGCCGTCGACGACCGTGGACGTCGCCGCAGACAGACCGTCTGCGATCATCAGACGAAGGTAGATGCACTGAGGGTACCATTTTCTGTGTTCTATCCATGGATTTTCGCCCCGCTGCCATTGATACAGACGTAGTCCACAGTAGTAGCATCGAACCACGTCCCCGAATCCACTGTAGAAGAATCCGGCGTCCGCCATTTCCTCCGGTCGAATGGTTATCGACTCGGGCCAAAGTGGACTGTATGTCGACAGGCGACCCTGGTAATCGGCGTAAGTCGGAAACATCGGGTACCTCCTGTTGATGCACACGGAATTTGGATCGGCACTTCCGAGCCTACGTTGCAGTTCGGTACCCAGCGGAGACGTGGAGACAGCGGCGGCGTCCATACCATACACTCTCGTGAAACTCACTACTACTACTACTACTACTACTACTACTGTTAGCCCAGCACGTCGTCGTCCTCCTGCTCCTCCTCGAAGGCGGCGGTCGTCCGGAAACGAAGGGGGCCCCCCGCACAATGCCAAGCATGGCCGCAGGCCATGCTTGGCCTTGTCACACACACACACACACACACACACACACACACACACACACACACACACACACACACACACACACACACACACACCGGGTTTGTGTCCTATTGTTGACGAACCATATCTATCTATCTACCCGATAGGTTACTACTACAGTCTACTCTGATCAACCAAGTCCGGGCGGCGGGACTCGAACCCTTCTCCTCTAGGCTAATCGGGAATCGAACTATCTCCTTCTTCTTCTTCACAACACGTCATCTGGACCCGTTTTACGCTATAGTGTGCTTCTCGGTCAGCCAAGTCCGAGCGGCGACGGCGGGATTCGAACCCTCCTCCTCTAGGCTAATCGGGAATCGAACCATTTTCTCTCCACAGAGTATCGAACCCGCGGCCGCCGTCGGCGGAACCTCTTTTAGGCAACAGGATCCACCTTACGCTATAGTGTGCTTCTCGAATCCAAGCGGCGACGGCGGCGGGATTCGAACCCTCTACGCTAATCGGGAATCGAACCATTTTCTTTTTATGTCTCCCCAGAACCCGCCACCGCCGCCGGCGGGACCTCTTTTAGGCAACAGGATCCACCTTACGCTATAGTGTGCTTCTCGAATCCAAGCGGCGGCGGCGGCGGCGGCGGCGGGATTCGAACCCTCTAGGCTAATCGGGAATCGAACCATATTCTTCTTCTTATGTCTCCACAGAGTATCGAACCCGCCGCCGTCGGTGGGACCTCAACAACACTATATCTTATCCGCCGCCGCTATTCTGTCTCCCACGGTCGACGATAAATACAAAACATTACATGTAAGGATGCATACCGGACAAGTTAGGTGAGTGGTTTACGTGACAGACTTCGAATTCAAAGGTCGTAGGTTCGAATCCTCGTCCCGACAACCACACACCTAACTTGTTCTGTATTTTCACAACCATTACTACATGTTTGTTCCACTTTTCCTCTCTCTCTCTCTTTCTTTTTTCGCTCGCCGCTACTCTCTACTCTGAACTTTTATGCTGACCCCATAACATATTACGTTACCATATGTAATCGACCGCATAACATATTACCTACACATACTCGAAACCTACATCAAGACAACTTTCAGTAATTCTCCTCTTAGGTACTTTCTCTACCCGATTCCACTCTGCTGCTGACCCACAATCACCGGTATTTATTCTGCAAAATATTTTCTTGTTAGCACAATCATTACTACAGAACCATCATGGATACACGCTACTCTTCGTCGTCGTCGTCGTCGTCCTCGTCGTCGCAGCTACCAAACACTATCGCTGGTGTAAGTATTCTTTTTCTATCACAACTTAATTTCATAGGAGAACCTCCGAACAACAACAACAACAACAACAAAATCTCGGTCAGTGATTTTTTATTCACCTATTGTTGTGTACAAACACATCATCATAGTACTCGACACCATCACCATTATTCTTATTTCATATCGTACTTTGCCGCAAGATTTTTATCGACACCTACAAAATTTTCTTTACGAAAAAATTTGTACAAATCATAGCTGCTTCGTAGGGTCCAATGGGATTTCACAGGATCTTGTAGCACATTTTGAAAAAAAACATCGATCTCCGGACTTTCCTTCCGCATCTGCTGCATTGTTGTATACAGGGCGATCAATCCTTGTATCTCTTTCTCTATGCGCATGGCATTCGCTTCTAGTATCTGAAGAAATTCGTTCGTATGCTCCCTCCGCACAATGTATTGCAGATAGTACGACGTCTCGTTACTATCCTTGCTGTCTTGCTCGCAAGGCTCGCCTCGGTGTGTTTTCTTGCAGGGTAGGCAATACTCCCCTGGGAAATTTTGTGATCCTCCTCCTCTTGGTGATGGGCCCTGTGAATACAAAACAAATCACACTACTTCATCCATCTCACACACACATACTTATGGTGATTTTGTTTTCTGTCCAGGTTCGAACCGTGGACACCTTACAGAGAGATACTATTGAGGTGGACGGACGTGTCATCTGGCAGTCGTCATGCGTATTGGAACGTCGCGCTGACATCATTTATTTACCATTTGCAGCGACTCCTAGTGACGGGGTGCCTCTGAATCTACCACCACCACTACCTCCCCATTTACAACCTTCAGCACCCCCACTTTCCCCTCCACAACCTCATTCACAACATCCTCCTCCTTCTCCTCTATCACGGACCTCCACATTCGTCCCGCGGGCTAACATCCCCGCCGCAACCTCTACTATATCTCGTTCACCTGTAATGGCATTATATCCAACGGGAATAGCAGCGCATACAGCAGCGATCAAACAAGAGGACCCTTTACCATTGGTGTGCAAACGATCACCAACCTCTCCATAAGGTAAGTAACAAACTGTTTAGACACACACTCACCATACTATATTCCGTACTTTGTTTATTCTTTGGCGAATAAATCTGATGCTAACAGTGACGGGGACGAGGTGCTCGACGAATCTTCCACGGTCACAATTGAATCTTCCTTTTTTTCGTCTTCTCCGTCTTCTTTTGTATTCTCTGAACTTTTCGTCGACACCACTTCTTCTTCTTCTTCTGTCTCCTCTTTTCTTTCTGTCAATGAGGATAACATAGATGTTAATTTCACACGTTTATTCTCACTGCCAGGAAAAAATGAGGAGTACAAACCCTCTTTCGATTGAGCATGTTGGTCAAAAAAACTGCCGAACACACTATATATCGGTAAATATTTATCTTTTTCCACATAATGACACTCAACTAAATTCATATCATCCGGCATGTCCCCCATGAACATATCCCCTATTGTGTGTCTCGGTGTCAGACGACCATGAAACAGACTTAAATAACCCCACACCGCATTCCACCCATACAGAAATTCGTCGTGCGCAGCATCCATAGCTTCCTTTAAGCGCGACATTTTACCCGTATCCAAAATAAAACAATTTTGGAAACCACCTACTCTTCCTATCGTATGCTCACCCACTTTACATCTAACAAACTCCTCCAAAGTAGCATATAGAGTACCTTTCGGCATACTTATATGCTCTAGATCTAATTTCATCGGATTACCTTTTCTAATTTCATATTGCGTCGTACATTTTTTTAACGACCACACTTCCTTCCCAAAATTCACCCTCTCCCTCTCCATACAAACACACTTTTGCCTGAAATTGTCTTCCGCAGCATGAATGTAGTACGGACCACTTAATTCCCCGGTCCGTAACATCTCGCGAATCACAGACTCATCATCAGTCACGAAACTAAAATGATTATACGCAGGTAATCTATTGTGGAGCATGAACGACTCGCACATACGAACTTTTTCATTTTCCACATTCGTTTCGAACCTACATTTATCGCTTGGTCCGTAAAACCATTTCGCCATCGAAAACGGATCGGCGTCATCGTGTTTACCCATTGTTATTAACATCTCCCCTTTACCACCAATCTCCACGTCCACACAAAAACGCCAATATAACATGTTGTTCGACATTTTGTTTGACCTAACACAATCAATCGAAACAAACAAACCTTCAATCCAACCTGTAACGATACAAAACGTTTATATTATTACCATACTCTAACGTACCACTCGAACCAAACACATTCTCCCCCCAATACCACATATTTACCTACTCGTTACTGCTAGAACCTGCTGCGGATGCAAACAAAATCACACCACACATCGGCTCTGTACTCTCAATATATACACTTACGCCAAGGACACATTACCCAAACAAGTACCGACAACACCACTTACGTATTCACGGAACGCACTCCCATCTACATCTTATGCTCACAACCTTGACAACATACCACGGACCGGACAACCTTGCCGCACCTACAGACATCGCACTCACCTTGACATTATCCCTCCGACGACGACGACAATTCAAACCACTTTTACTAACCCACATTCCCGAGCGTCGCGCAATGCACTACAAAGCTGTACCGACAAACGCCTCCGGCTCCAGACTCGCCGGCCTTGCGAAACAAACATCTCACTCACCTTGTACATGTTCCCCCACTCCTAAACAACCACATTCCCGGCTGTATATACTCTAACACTCATTACCTATTCAGTTCACATTTTACTCGCCTTTCCTTCTCAATAACGAAAACACATTCCAGATTTATAACTCCGTCTTATTTATTCTTCTCTATCACTCGTTTCAGATACCGCCTGCCATCAGCACGGACCTTACCATCGTCTACACGAATCAGCAGCGCCAGGGAAACCGATGTAGCACATCACCAATAAACTATAACATCTACAGCTTTGTATTTTTTCACAACACCTACGTCAACGACACACACACACACACACACACACACACACACACACACACACACACACACACACACACACACACACACACACACACACACACACACACACACACATGTTTTACTCATACCTTCTACAACCTCTGTCGCCCGGATAGCTCAGGCGGTAGAGCATTAGGCTTTTAACTTAATGGTCCAGGGTTCGAATCCCTGTTCGGGCGAAAACTTTTTTTTCAAACAACGTCATCTTCGCTTCTTATGCTCATCTACAAACTCCTACGCTTTCGGATACTTACGTAACCTCACGTACGATTGCGTCATACTCGCCTACACCCTCCCCCATCGTCCAAAGTTAAATATCTACCCTCATTTGCATAATTTCAAGGTAAACAACTTTTATAGCCTATGATACAACTACTAACTATTATAGAGTTAAACCCTGACTATGGAGGACTGGTCAGAAGCTTTCTGTACAAATGCTTTTTCAAAAATTAGTGTTCATGCAACTCAGGTCATGCAAAGACAAAAACGTTGTGATCTTTTAGATTTCCATCATATTTTAAGTATTTATATCTTGAATTCAACGAAAATAAAGTAAAAGTTTTAAAATTACGTTCCTATATTAAGATAGGGCCTCCCCGATGGCATAGTGGTAACATCCTCGGCTTGAGGTAGAAATTACCTGAATCTTATGTAACCGGCAGTACAACAACGTTGGTTGGGTTGCAAATAGTCAAGGTTAAGTAAGTCGCATCGCGACAAACGCGATGAGGCGCATAGGCCGGCGATTTGAGGAAGAATATTGAAGAAAACCGTGAGAAAAAACGATTTAGAGCCAATAACTGATGAATTAGAATCTTAACAACCGCGTAAAATCACAAAAATTCATGGAAAATCAAATTTTCGCAACCAATATTTTCGATGTGAAAAGAACAAGGAACGTAAAGATTGAAGTCAAATTGTTGAATTCCAACTTTGGCTTAAAAATCATGTACAAGAATGAGCATAATGACGGTTTTAAAATAGCAGAAATAAAACAAACATATTATGTAAATGGAATAAATTGTACACTTCTTGGAGATTAATTCAAGAAACAGAAATAATTAATTTGTACACTTTTTGGAGATTAATTCACACAACACTAACCCACACAAACTGATACTAACCAAAAACAATGTATTTCAAGTGATCACCTTGTGATACTACACAGTATTAGAGTATTTTTCTGAAGTTGAACATCAAACGTCTCAATACTAGGGCCTCCCAGATGACGTCTTCAACTTGTAATCAAGGGGACCTGGGTTCAATACCCGGTGGAGGCACACAGTTGTTCGGTCCACACTTTAAACTGTAGAACCAGTCCCGATTAGCCTATCTGTGCATAAAGATTACTAAAAACAAAATCTCATGCTCCTTCCCAATTCTCACAACTGCTTGATCGATAAGACTAAAATACTGTGTAGCATCACAAGATGACAACTTCAAAGAAATTGTTTTTGGTTAGTATCAGTTTGTGTGTGTTGTGTTGTGTGAATTAATCTCCAACAAGTGTACAGATTAACTGTTTCTCTTTCTTGAATTAATCTCCAAGCAGCGTAAAATTTATTCCATTTACATAATATGCTCTAGTGAACGCGTTCGTTTTATTTTTGCTGTTTTAGAACCGTCAGATAATTATGCTCATTCCTGTATATATTAATCTTCTATATATAAAAATGGATGTAAGTATATGTGTATGTTTGTTCCGGCATAACTCTCAAACACCTGGAGCGATTTTAACCAAACTTGGTACACATATCACTTTCAATATGGAAACAAATACTGTGGGGGTAAGACACCCCTGGCACCCATAGGGGTGGAGTGGATTGGGAGTTACATGTAAAAATAATAGAAAACGACCGATATTAGTGTGGAATCCATAGTTTTCTGGTTCGCTAAGATGAATAGTGACACTGCAAATGCCATTCAAACGCCTGGAACCTCTAGGGGTGGGTGTGGGAAGGGGTGACATGTAAACATAATCGAAAACGACCGATATTAGTGTGGAATCCATAGTTTTCGGGATCGCTAAGATGGATAAAATATGACCTACATTATTGTTGGATCCATAGTTTTCGGAGTCGCTAAGCTAATTGGTGACATTCACGGTGACATTTGAGAGAAAGAAAGAGAGAGAGAGAGTTGCTTTCTCGATCACGATCAACAAGTCACAGGTGCAGTCTATTAAGTAAAGCGGAGTGGATTTAAGATCGCCATGTTTCTCCAACGGAGAACTTTAATAGAAGATTGGGATAAATAAATACCCAGTGAAACGCCGGACAATCAGCTAGTTTAAAATAAAAGAACTATTTCTGATGTTGCAATTAAAGTTCAAAATTGCATGCACTTGATGTTTAATGCAATGCATAGCTCCAGGGTCTGGTACGAGTGGTGGTGGCAGTTGAGCATTAATTATGCCTAAATTTCCATGATCTCCACTGATGTCTCAGTTGCATTTCCTTTCACGACTAAACACGAGTGTACCGTTCATTTTCAGTTCAATAACAATATTTGTTAAAGGCATGTGTGACGTGCGGCTGTTCGCTCCGAATCAGTGTTGCCAACTTAGCTCTCTTGTAGCCAGATCTGGCTCTTTCGTGCACTCGTTTGCCTGTGAACTGGGGCGCCTGCCCCCGTGCCTCACTATGGTTCCGGTCCACATAGACCAACTTTTGCCATGATTATACATTTTGCACGTGGCGTGATATTGTTATATTGGCTACGTCGCCCCATCCCCCTTTTATATCCTTACCAACTTTTGTTATAGCGCGAAATGCGCATAATAATGGGAATCCTTTATTTTCGATTTCATACGACCATGAGATGGGCGATGCCGCAGGATCTAGATGGTGAAAACTAAGAATAAATTGTCATCAATTTAGAGTTAACGGTAATAGCAGCGCCCCACCTCTTTGACAACTAACATTACTGTAGGAAGCTCTTCGTAAATCTAGCTTCTTGAAAGTCAGTTTTAACTCCATTTAAGGTGCAATGTAGCTCTTTTATGCGCACCAGGTTTGGCAACACTACCAGGAGGCAAGGAGAAATACATTGGGCGTACGGGAGATTTTTTGATTTATTATCTTGGGAATATCAAACTTCGGATTGAATAGAAAATGATATCAACGGAAAGAGGACAGGTTGATGCTTTGACTGTTCTACGGATAAGTCGAAACTCCCATTTGATTAGCCGTAACTTGATGTTGAAGTTGATTCCCCATAAGGAATGTATGGGATTTAGAAAATTCTTATTCGTCATATTTTTTACAGGTCGTATCTAGCATAATAATCAACTTTGAAAAACGCTTCGGCCGGCCACGTGTGGAGAAATTCATACTCTCTTGTACCCTCATGTTTTTCTTCCGTAACATTGCCCACTAAGAAGATATTCAAAAAATGCCCACATGGTACGTGACTGTATCTCCTCGCCTTAATTATTATGGTTAGAAAGCCATTATTTGTTTGTGTCGGTTTCACAGCTGTGCTCCGCATTCAAGATACAGTTAGCACTCAGCCAATGAAGCAATGAAGATCTCAACTAGGACTCGAACTCGACTCTCTGGCACACTGTGCCATTCCTGCATCATCTGAGTATCCGAGCAAGTGGACAGAGTTTTAACTTACACTGTTACAGTTTTGTAGAAACGTCGGTGATACAATCATTTCGTGTTAGAGGCGACCATCGATACAAACCCGCTTGCGATGACTGGGCGTATTCACTGGCAATATAGGGATGATTGTTGCAAGTACAATGCGGAAACTATCCTTTTTCTCACTTTGAAAGAGTCTGTTAGGAACTGTAACAAACAAAAACAAAACGAGCTATAATAAACAATGAAACTCATGCAAGATAAATACTGATCTGATTGATTGATTGATTTTGTTTATCTTTCTTCTCTTTTCTGCCACTTTTGGCTAATCGCATAGATGATGAGTGATTATATAATGAAATTGATGAAAGGACACTAATAAATACTGATCTGAAACCCAAGTGGAAGAGATTTTTAGTGTTTGAAGTCCACTTTATGCACAGTAAGGCTAATCGGGGCTGGACCTACAGTTTAAAGTGGAATCCGAACTATTATGTGCCTCCACCGGGTATCGAAACGTGAACCCCTTCATCAAGAGGAAGAGAGAGAGGAGAGAGCGAGAGAAAGGGAGAGATAGAGGGGTGAGAGGGCAATAGAGAGAGAGGAGCGTAACGTGGAAAGACAATGAAAAAAGAAGGTGAGAATTAGAGAGGGAGAGAGACATGGCGTAACTTCTTGCATGTTTGTACCTACCCCCTTCTTCGATTCGTCCTCTGGAGCTGGACACACCTTCCGTGCTCGAAGTAGACCCGAACAATGAGCTGAACGATACACGTAGCACCCGTCGACCTCAACAGTACTGCAAATACATCAGATCCCTTTTATTTGCAGTATCACCGGTTGGGAAAATTATCTCACGAGTAATCTGGTACTACCTTCTGCTTTGTACGTTGAGCGCTCGATGTACAATCTCACCATTGAAGATTCTGGATTCGAGTCCCGATTTTGGTGGCTGCCTCTTTTAACCTTCTACCTTTCCTAAACCCGAAACTTGAGCCGCAGCAACACAAATCTTCCACTTGCCCCTGTCCTGGGTTGGATCAATCCACTCTTGGTCATCCTTGCCAATTAACTCCAGATCCATCTTAATATTGTCATTTCAATTCGTCTTGACATTCCACAGGTCTCCTATCATCAATTTTCCCAATACGAACTTTTCAGAAGTTTCTATCCTTTCCCATGCGTGGTACAGTCAGGAGTACATTGCCGCCTTTTGGGAACTTATCGAAAGGACATTGAAATCCTGCAACTTACATCCTTGCCTAAAAACAACCTTGCATCGTGCACTGTCTCATGATTTTTTTACCATTATACAGCTTCTCTACAAAGAAGAAAAGTTTAGGATACGTCTTGATGACTACATCAAAATTGTCAATTTTCTCTTCACAGTTTTGCTGGCCTCCGTGGCGTAGTGGTTAACACAGCACGCTACGACACCAGAAATAGCTAAAAAAAAAACAGCCTACATTGTACACTATATTATCTATATTATCCCAATATGATTCCAGAAGTGACGTGAGCAGCTTTTGCAAGTATGGCTGCTATAGTAGTTAAAGTATACGGCTGCTATTAAATTGTCACCCATTTTGAGAAAGTATCCTTCAACAATATGACCAGCTTCATGAGCTATTACACCAGGGGTCTCGGTTCGAATCCCAGCCTGAGCATGGGTATTCTTTGTGAGTGTCTCTTCATCAATTTCATCATATCGTGTCATTCTATAGAATGAAGGGATCTGAACCAGTTAATCGATGGGGTGATGTAAACTACTCATCATTCATCCTCTTGATGAGACCACTCGTCATTAGCATGACGAGTTATCGCTTGGCATGCGAAAGGTACAAATTACACAAAGGAATTAAACTACTGAAAAGACAATGGTCACTCGTTGGATTTTGTGAACCGTTGAACCTGTATCATGGCTGGGTGTAGGATAATTACCTGTCTATCTGAAGTCTTTAGCTGAATGAAAACTGAGTGTGTCTGAAATTGTAGTTCTTCCTATCATAATTGGAAAGCGTAAATATTCGCACCATTTAGAATAGTATATTCAACTAACGTCCCTCCCCTTTTAGGAAATGACTTTTTACGAACGCAGAGGTGCGACATGTCGTTAAAAGACAACACAATAACACTTTATCATTTAGGACGTACTCCTAATTATAGTATTTTAAGATCAAAGTACAAGACTCACCAGCTGTCCCATGACATATTCACTCAAATTGAGAATGTAAATGTGTATGAGGGAAAAGCTACCCTTTCAAACACAGTTCAGTTAAGTCCACGATCCAAGACTTATATCAATTTGAACATTACCACTACGACACCTAATACCCATAAGCCTGTACTTTTTACACCATCTGCTTCCCTTATGAGCCAGCATCCAGTAATCCTTCCCAATGCTGCAGTAAACCCGCAGTCACCTGTCATTCACATACACAACCCTACGGAAACCACAATCACTTTGGAAAGTGACACAATATTAGGCGAAATATCGACCTGTGAAATTGTAAGTGACGTTACTTCCGTTTGGGAACATAAAAGTGAAGATGTCGTATTTTCATACTCTTGTAATGAAAATAGTACAGTAAAATTTGACCCCTCCCTCCTCACAGTTAATCCTGATATTCCCCGAGAAGAAAGAGAAAAAATCCTAAAGCTCGCATACACGTATGCAGATATTTTTCTCTGGCCAGGGGATAAATTAACTAAAACTAATGTTTTGGAATATGACATCAAACTGACAGATGACACCCCAGTGTACGCCAAGACCTACCCTATTCCTTTTCATTACCGAGAACCCATGAAACAGGAAGTTCAGAAATTACTAGACCAAGGTGTTTAGAACGCTGTGAAGGAAGTCCCTATCGACACCCAGTCCTATTAGTTAAGAAACCCAATGGGACTTACCGTTTTATCTCTGACCTCCGCGACCTAAACAGGATAATAGCTCCGATTTCCTTACAATCCCCAGACATAAAAACCATCATGACAGAGATGGCTGGAAAGAAATATTACTCAATTTTAGACATGGCCAGTGCATTTTTTCAGGTTGCATTAACAGAGCGTTCTAAAGACATTACCGCCTTTTCTATTAACAATCTTAGCAGTTTTAGATATGCTAGGTTATGCCAGGGATTGAAAACATCCCCCGGTGTAATGAACCGAGTAAGCGAACTTGCCCTTAGCGGAATAGACAGTTCAGAACTTTCTGTTTACACTGATGATATTATTATTTACAGTTCAAATCTCCCACACATGCTTAACATTCTGGACAGAGTGTTTCAAAAGTTAAGACAAGCATCCCTTAAATTATCACCCTCTAAGTGTAGGCTAGCTTTTACCGAAGTAAAAGTCCTTGGTAATTTGGTATCTCAAAAGGGAGTTAAGATTTCAGAACACATTCTTAAAGCTATTTTGGAATATCCCACCCTTACCACCAAACGCAAGCTTCGTAGTTTTCTAGGACTTGTAAATTTCATTCGACGATTTGTGCAAGGTTTTGCAGGACCAACAGAATGCTTATTCAAGCTTCTTAAAAAGAATGTTAAGTTTCAATGGACTGATGAACACCAGAAGAGCTTCGAAACACTGAAAGAAATGATCACGTCCGCCCCTATCCTCCGCCCTTATGACCCTAAACGCCCCTCATATGTATACATTGACGCGAGCGGAATTGGCATTGGAGGAGCCTTGTTACAGCCTGATGAAGAAGGAAATTTACATCCATGTGCCTATTGTTCACGAGCCTTAACAGACACAGAGAAAAGAGCTGACACATTTTCACTCGAAATTGCAGGTGCATATTATGTATTGAAAACTTAAATTTTTTTCTTATGAATCAACATTTTGTGGTTCTCACAGACAACAAAGCCTTATCCTATCTTCGTTCAACTAAACACCATAGTTCTATTTTAGGAAGAAGAGCCCTTTATTTTCAGAATTTTGATTTCGAAATAAGGCATGTCAGCGCTAGTAAAAATGAACTTGCGGATGCACTCTTCCCTGCAAGTTTATCGCTTGACAAGACTAATCATGACAAGAAAGATGATGATGATGATGATGACTTATTCTTTCATCAAGTATTTCATGCACAAGCAGCAGATTTTGATATTAGTTCAGAACAACGTAAAGACCCCTATTTAAGAGATATTATTGACGTTTTAGAAAACAAAGACAAAGCTAGTAACCCTAAACTAGAAAAGCTTTCGTATTCTTATGTACTCAAAAATGGAGTCTTATACAGGACTAATAAAATCAAAACTGGGAATCGGGATAGACTTTGTATTCCCCATGCATTAAGAAATCAAGTTTTCGACCTTATTCATGCACACAAAATGAACGGAAGTCACCAAGGTGCTCAGAAGACATATAATTTAATGCTTATGCGTTACTTTTTCCCTAATATGAAGAAATTTCTGTACGATAAGGTTCGACATTGCATCCCTTGTCAGATCTCAAAGAAACCACAAGGTTCTAAACCGCATACGCTGCAAACATTTCAACCAGCCCAAATTCCTTTCCAACGAATTCATATTGACGTATGTTGTCCTTTAGTCTCTTCAAAAACGCACAAATACAAATATTTCCTATCGGTAGTTGATAATTGTACAAGATACGTCATAACAGCTCCTTTGGCTAATCACGATGCACAAAACATAGCAACAGCTTTAGTTGAGAAAGTCTTTTTAGTTCATGGAATCCCGGAAACGATCTATTTAGATCGTTCAACACCCAATTCAAGTTTACTCTTACGAGAGTTAGCTAATATTACAGGCGTGCAACTAAAATATGTAGATACTTGTGCCCATTTCACGAATGGATTAGTGGAAAGTTCATTTAGTTACTTAAAGAAAGCTATGAGAGTTTTTGTATTAGAGAAAAAGGCTTCATGGTGTGACTATTTAGCTAGCGCAGCGTTCAGCCACAACGTTACAATCCATTCTGGATCCCTCCAGAGCCCGTATTTTACTTTATTTGGCTACAACCCAAGGATCTTAGCTGACGCAGTCCTTCCTTCGAACCCCGACAATGTTTCCCAGACGAACGCACAGAGACTTTAACTACTGACATCCATACGAAATACCGCTCACGACAACTTACATAAGCGTTACGAACAGCAGAAAAAGTACGCAGACCGCACTTCTAGACAAATACAGTACTCACCAGGACAACATGTATGGATTCTAGATGCCACTCCAACTCCAGGCGTGTCAAAAGCTTTTGCGTCCTCTTATAAGTATAAAGGAACTATTCTTCGCAAAGTTAATGAGAATTCCTACGAAGTAACTTACATCGACGGCACGAGTAAGCAAATGACCGACACAATTACTATTTCTAGACTCAAAGCCCGCTACGACTAGTGCCATGAAAACCCCACTAACATTCATTAACACGCCCCCCCGTTACCACTCTCGTTAGCCCCCTCGCTACGTACATTGCACATGCTAACATCCCATGATCCAGCATTTTCTCACGCTCATCGACTCCCCCTCCCTTTTTCCACTTCCCGTGCGCGCACTGCATTTCTTCGTTAGAACGAACTCATTTTTTTTATTTCAACAAGACCAGGATTACAGAATGCTATCTCAATCGTCGGAACATTTATAATACATCTCTTGCCTAATAATTAATTTTTTTTACAGATATTTTAATGTTATTTTTATAATTTGCGATTATACGCATAGTAATATTCAGAACATATCACTTAGCTGATTTGACTAATAAGTACTTAGCACGTTTATGGTTCTAACTAGCAAATATTTTTTTTTCTCCCCATTTGCTGGTACATATACGCTCAAATGAAGAAAAAAGTACACAGAAATAAAGAAAGAAAGAACTAAGATAGAACAAGATCAATGATTTAAAGAACAAATGAACTGCGTAGAACTTGCTTGAACTTTTGGCTTTTTGGCCATAGCAAATTTTTTTTATTTACGCTTAGGTGTAACGCGAACTGCTTCTTTGAAAGCTGCAATGCACTAAATATGTTAATAAAGCATATAATAAATATAGGCAAATGTCCCCACTCTCTCTTTAATTTTATAGTTCAAATATTGATAGCATACAACATGGTATAGCTCATATCCCATGCAATTACAACCTACTCTATTTTTCAATGAACTTTTACACAAATATATTACTTACTCTTTTTCACTTCTTTTTCAATTTTTTTTTATTAGCAGCGAATCGAAGGCGCTTAAACCTTTGTCCACAATACACGTAAAATTCTTGCAATTGCTTTTATAAACGACATTTACACATATTACAGAAGGAAATGTCTCGTAATCACTTAGTTCGTTCTATTATCGCTGAATTCCCCTTTCTTTTCTCATTTCAGACCCCTACAACAAGATGTCTCCAGCTCATTATGCTATTATCGCATCCATCGTAATAGCTCTTCTTGGCATACTTATTTTATTGGCATTATTAATTATATCTTGCTGTCGTTCCCCCAAATCACCTGTCACCACACCCCAACTACGATTAGGGAAACCTTCCATCAGTGCCCCAATTGCCTTACAATCACTTTCACATGCCCCGGAGACAACAGTCATTCCCACACCACCCCCTCTTCCACCGACCCCTTTCACCTCTTGTACGAAACAAATAAATACTTCCACTCAATGTACCACCATTCTTTCGAAAGGACGCCGACTTCCGGCACCTCAGGTCAAGCCACCGTCGCCCCCGGCCCCTATTCCGGCTAGGCCGATTATTCCACCTATTTTATGTTGTTAATTAATTAATATGTTAAGGGTAAGTTTAATTATAATTTGAGTAAAATGTATAGGAATGTTAGATATATTAAAAAAAATGTTTAAAATTATTGTAGTTTATTGTATTATTTTAATTTTTATAAATAATGTTGTGATAATTTTTGTATTTAAGATTATGATTTAAAAAAATATATTTTTTATGTTTTAAAATTATTGTAAAAGCAAAAAATTATTGAATTTAAATGTTTTTTTTTTTAAATTTGGGAATGGTAAAAATTTTTCCAGCGTGGGAATTTTGTTGTGGCTAGGGTATAGGATTTGTTTGCTATTTATGGATGTTCTTTGGATGTATTTTGGAGAAATGATTTTATATTCATATTTATGATAAGGTATATTAGTGATGATATAGCAAATGATGATTATTATATATAGTTAGTATGTTATGAAATAAAATGTTGAGTGTGAATAGGAGCAATTGGTAAATTTAATTAGGGTGTAAATAATAAGATTAGATATATATATATATATTAGATATATCCCCTGAAATGGGATACCCTCTAAAATAGTTGGGGGAACAAACTGCGACTGAGCCATTGTTGCGAATTGTGTTTGGTCTAAAGCTCTAATATCCTGATCTTGTTGCTCTAATTGTGGTTCACATTTCTGTTTTTCCAATAATTCTCGCTGAAGGCGTCTAGTTAAGATTGGGCTACGTTTAAACTTGGGGGTGGAACTTGCAGCTGGACCGCTGACATCTAAATTAAAACTTGTAGTTCCTCGTGCTATATCTAATAATTGATCTAATGTTTCGTCGAGTTCATCAGCAAGGTGAAAGCTCGACATCTATCATGGCACAAGTAAATTCTTCTCCCCCCATTAATTTTAAAACTTTAAACCCAATGTATTTTCAAAATGAAATATGGCAAGGACATACTAAAGAAACTAAATAAATGAGCAAAATTTTTGGGGTGGGGTTTGACCACGTGTCAATTTTTGGGGTGGGGTTGAATCCTAAACTGGTTAACCAACTCTTTTCTCATCGCATTTCCGAAAAAATGCATGAGAAGCCCTAGCAAATCCACCACGTGTCAAAATTAGGGGTGGGAAATAATTCTAAACTGGTTACAAAAACTAATCTTTCAATTTTCATTTAGTTCACGAAGAAATAAATGAAAATCCCAGCACCTCGACCACGTGTCATTCTATAGAATGAAGGGATCTGAACCAGTTAATCTATGGGGTGATGTAAACTACTCATCATTCATCCTCTTGATGAGACCACTCGTCATTAGCATGACGAGTTATCGCTTGGCATGCGAAAGGTACAAATTACACAAAGGAATTAAACTACTGAAAAGACAATGTGTGTATGTGTAGAAACACTGTAGCACATCCACCTTAACAAGGCAATTCGTAAAGTACAGCACGACAACGTCTCATGCTATTTTCTCATCGCATTTCCGAAAAAATGCATGAAAAGCCCCAGCAAATCCACCACGTCTCATACTCTTAGGTATGTGGGATCTTTTGGGAATGTAGCTCACTAATCATCATTCATCCTTGATGGTAAAGCACTCTCTGCTCGTGGTGAGCTTGATGGTAAGGCGCTAGAGGTACTAAATTTACACACTTGAATGGCAACACGTGACACTTGAGTTTCACACCCCTAAAGATTGGATCAGCATGGGTAATGTAAGGATATACCTGTCTCTGTACTGCAACTGAAGATCTGCCGTGAGAGGTTATGCCTGTGACTCTACGTAGAATCTGACTTGCGACTAGCGTTAACACGCTCTCCCTAGAACCTCCTCCTCTCTCTCTATTCAATCGTAACTTGCTCCTCAATAACTGAATTAGAACTGACCCCGAACTCTCTGCTCCCCAGACATTTATTGCCATTCAATTTAATAAACAAATGCACAGTCAGGCCTGTAGCCTCTTCCTGGATTTCGTCTGTTTACAGCTGATGACCAGGAAGAGCTTCAGTGCTGTCTGACACTGCATTCCTGTGATGTTTCTGAATATTTCCTGATTGGAAAACGATGGTTGAATGACTGGAAGTTGGAGTTCGTTCTCCATAATAATTAAAAGATACTACGGATCGTTACGATATCATCACCCATTCTCATCTTCACGATTAACAGAAAAAAAGTAAAAATAATCCCAATCAATCAATCTTTATTGTGCACGACTTTCCAAGCAAAGTATTTTTTATTTAATTATTCTAATTCTATCAGGGGAAAAACAGAGATATCATGTAGTTCAAAATGTTGTTACTTTCTCCACTTATCTGTTGGTATATCTTCCTTACGTACAAAAACTATCATAACTGATGTAATTTCACCAAGTTCATCTAATAGCCATTAAAATTGATGAAGAAAGCGACGAAAGCATTTTCCTCGGGAACCGAAGTCTATAAATTCCTTGCAAGCGCTTCTCCCTCGCAGAGGAGGGTTCTCAGAAGAGCAGCTGATTGGTGGCACGGGTGCTGTTTGCTCTCCTCCTCGGCAATGTGCTTTGGGCCAGTTGTGTAAATTTTACCAGGAAGAGCTGTGTTTACAATAGGCTTGCGACGAGCCTTTTTTTACCTACAGGTAAGACGGGGTTTTGCTCCATACATTCTCATTTCCTACTGTTGTGTTTATTTTTCCAATTACTTCCTCGGAAACGTAGCGTCTTCCAAGAGATGCGTTCGTGCTACAAATGTTCCATCGCTGTGTCAGGTGTACCGAGAAGAAAAAGGAATTAGAGGAAGTTTCCCAAATGTGTCATAAAGTACTGCCTGCCTCAAAAGAACTTTGTTATTTATTTGTATGATTTTTCACTGCATATCAGCCTATGACGTAGAATTTCCGGTTTTCGCTGATAGATTTCATAGAAAAGAATCACGTCTCTGGTCAATGAATAAGTGCATCACTTCCAGATTTAATGTGTCTTATGACGTAAATCATCCATCTCATTTTCAGTAAAGCAATGAGTCTACAAAAGGATTTCAATGAGGCCTCTATGGGTATGATTATTCAGGAATAAACAAAACACATTCACTTTCCACTTTATGCACAGAAAAACTAATCGGGACTGGACCTACAGTTTAAAGTGGAACGAGAACCACTGTGCCTCCACCGGGACACATTGATTATAAGCTGACGACGTTACCACTACGCCATCGGGGAGGCCCACATTCACTTTCCTATTTACTACGGTTGCATCTGGTACATTAACAAGTTATACACTTAAACAACCTATTTGAACTCATTTTGGTACAACAGATCATCCTTTTTAATTGGTTAATATCTTGAGTGCACTACAAATTCTTTTAGACATTGTGATTCAAGTTAAGTTTAATTTTTGAAACTGTCATTTGCAGTCAAGTTATCATGTGAATCGGATTAAACGCTGCTGAGTTCTTTATGTGCGGTTTTTGTCATGTCAAACCTCAAGGACAAAGGCGAAACCTCATTTAGAATAAGAATACTTCTCTTTGAGGTCTCCAAGGATACAGCAATCTGTAAAATGCATAGATGTTGAGAAAGTACACTACTGCATAACCTATACGTAGGGACCTTGATTTTTCGCAAACGCGATAGCACCGAAAAATGTTAATTATTGCAAAAAGAAGTGTGCATGTGCAGTGCGATAATCTAAACATGAAATGCGAATATTAGTTTAAATACACAATAAATGTATATTTTTTGGTATATTTGGAAGAAAAGTGTTCTAAAATAATAACGCGAATTTTGGGAAAGGTAACACCGATTATGGCAAAGAATAACAGAAAAATCAAGGTCCCTACCTACCTATACGATATCACACCCCGGTAAGGAAGACCTACTCGTGGCACCTTTAGCTTACGTAGCAGCCAGTGCCTTATCCTACGTCATTTCCGTTTCCTGTGGAATCCTCCTCTGCACGTAGGTACATTCCAGGATACTGAGGTGAACGGATGTGATGTACACTACGAAGCTGGAGTCTTGCACCCGCATCCCCTGCCATATGCAATAAACATAGGAAAACCAAGGATATTTTTCATCGAAAGCCGTATACTCCCAATAATAGGTGTGGCAAAGTTGCTTGTCGAAAATACTCGTGTTTCTAGCTAATGCATTTCGTGAGATATCCCTTCAATCGTTGAATATCAACAAAAATCAAAGCTTCAACGCAGGCGTTCCTGAACCAGTCACTATGACAACCCCCCTTCTCTTTTCACAGCCTGAAACAACAATATTTCTCGCTGTTCGACAGGCGTGCGAAGACTGCATAATCATAGCTTCCTGGGTTCGACGAGGTGCTAAGCCATGCGTCATTTTCCACCTCGTCGGCACAATATCATGCCGCGACAGTGACAAATAATCCGTTCAGCATCAATTAACCAATGCAGAGCTCCCTGGGGCTGTGACGAATAACCATGTCCCTATTGGTGCTGATAAAGTATTACGTAGTTTCGTAACAACGTGCGTCGCTCTAACCTTTATGATTACATCCAATAATGCAGGTTCGACATAGAATGGAAATACGGTCAAGTAGAATATGTCAATACACACATTGGATCGAAATAGTAAAGCGAATTGCTCTATTTCCAATGCATATAATTTAAATTCGCATCGTAACTGTTAACAGTTTAACACAGTAAATATTTATCCATATGATGATTCCATGTTTAATTCATTCAATATTTAATTATTTCGCCACTAGACTGTTTATTAATTGATCATTTATAACATCAGAATTATTCATGTGACATTGTACGGTCAACATTTGCATTATTCAATATTTCAGAGTTTATCACACATGAGGTCATTTACTGTAATTGAAAAGGCCGGGCATACCATCGTCACGTGGGTACCTTGCAGCATCAAAACAATCGAGAAGGCCGGCCTCATTGGTGAAGTGGTTTTGCACATCGTGCAGAAATAATTTGTATTTTAATACACAGGCTGGCTATTTCACTGCTATTGTAAGGTGGCACCCAAATGGTTAAAAAGCGCTTCTTGAGCCCAACGAGAAACCAAATACGTCCTATATATAGATAAAAGGCGACACTTGAAAACATATTTTTCTTTACTGAAGTTATTTTCAGGAACTTCTATTTGAAATCATTTTCACACCTGTCTAGTCCCAATTTCTTTGTCCCTTTCTTCGAGAGAAATATTTTGACCAATCTTGCCTCTGCAAAGGTTCACGGTGTTACCGTGCATAAACTTCTCATTTAGCAGCTCATATTGCCTTCTTTCTTACCACAATACGCAAGCGAAAAGATATTACGTACGACTAAATGTCAAATAATTAAAGCCTGGCGATTTCTCTTTCAATATGTTGGTAAAAAAGAAAGGCAAATCCTAAGATTGATAAAAAAATACAATCAACTACTTAGGTACTAAACGATCAACTATCAAGAAGTTTGCGGATTCTGGATAATTAAATGTTGGAAATCTTCACCAGCGACTGCTGTGTTTCTTCGTAATAACTTTGCATTTTGAACAATCTCTTACTTGAATTCTCACCAAGATTCTGAACAATCAATTACCAAAATCCTGGCTAATCAAATTATGAACAATCAATTACAGGAATGCTGGCTAATCAAATGCTGGGATTCTGAACAATAAATTACAGGAATGCTGGCAATCAAATGCTGGAATTTTGAACAACCAATTACAGGAATGCTGCCTAATCGAATTCTGGGGCTTTGAACAATCAATTGCATGAATGCTGCCTAATAAAATGCTGGGATTCTGAACACTTAATGACAGGAATGCTGGCTAATCAAATACTGGGATGATTCTGAACAATCAATTACAAAAATGCTAGCCAATCAAATACTGGGATTCTGCACAATCAATTACAGGAATGTTGCCTAATCAAATAGTGGGATTCTGCATAATCAATTACAGGAATGTTGCCTAATCAAATGCTCAAATGCTGGGATTCTGAACAATCAATTACAGGAATGCTGGCTAATCAAATGCTGGGATTCTGAACAGTCAATTACAGGAACGCTGGCTAATCAGATACTGAGATTCTAACCAATAAATTACAGGAATGCTGGCTAATCAAATGCTGGGATTTTGAACAACCAATTACAGGAATGCTGCCTAATCGAATTCTGGGGTTTTGAAGAATCAATTGCATGAATGCTGCCTAATCAAATACTGGGATTCTTGACATACAGCAATTTTGCAGGAAAGCACTGAGGAATGAACACGCAAAATTATGAAGGTTGTTGTCCCGAAGCGTCTTCCGATGTGTGAAGTGAATGGTTTAGGTCCGTCATTGACCACATGAAGCCAAAGTCATTGACACGCAAGTGCGTGTCGTGAACTTGAACTTAGCACATGGCAAAGGCCCGAGGTCCTTCACGCCTTCCTCCTGCGCTCTTTTTCCTTCACTATTTCCGTCGCCTTCCGTGAGGTCTCGGCACTAGCAAACTCCCACAAAGCGTAATGCGTGGCGTATTCTTGCGCTCGCGTGTTCGAGATGTAATCTCCTGTTCCGACTTTCCTTCTCTCTGGTGACTAGCTTGTATGTAGCTGAGGGCGGCCGGGAAAGCACTTGTTTTAATTGTTGTGCTGGTCCAGTTTTGTTCTTTCTTTCCCCTGCTGTGAAACAAAAAAAAATGCTTAGGTGCACATGATTTTCATATAATTATCCTCGAAATTATTCAGAAGTACGCCATGTGGAAGGCGATGTTTATTGAACGTCTGCGAGCGTTCTTAAGTGATGAATATAGTTATGCTTTTGTTTGGTATTTTGTTGTTAGATAGATGAATCCAAAATGTGAGCTACAAATAAAAGTATTTCACATTAAAGTCGATGTAATATTTTCAGTAGTTGTAGGCGGAGGTAATAATTTTGCTAGGCTTTTTTATTAACCAGATTATTACATGTTAATATCTAATGCATTCGTTTTTATTTTTAGCGCCTATCATCGTGCCGTCTCATCATGTTTTTTTATGTCTTGTCGCCTGTCAATATGATCAATTTCAGTGTCTAGATATCCTGGTTCTAGCCATAGATGAGGAATGCCTTTTAAGGAAGATCTGAATTTTCTCTTTTGTTCGAAACATCAATTTCACAGGTGATTTAAAATAAGATCGGGTTGCCTTCAAAGCTGAGAGGTGCAGCACGGTTTGAGGAAGTTCGAAATGGATGAAGCAGGACGAATTTACTACCCAGAGAGCTCGGAAGACTTCTTGGTATTGACAACAAGATTGGATTGCTTGCTTTGATAATTTGGATTACACGATGATATTTGCCAGATCCCAGATACAGGTGACTTAGTTCGCACTCGGACCAGTCGTGAGCTTGTTCAGAGGCGAATAGTGTTGAGGATGCGGTTGCGCATACCACAGCTCCCGGAAACCACTTTGTCGATGCGGCGCTTCATCTTCGAGTTGTCCTGACATTGTGAAGTGGCTCGCACTCAGACGGAGTCGTTGAACGATGCTTAAGAATCTCCTTATGGCTACTCAACGCAAGCTTCTGGGAAAGCTTCTGCCAGGTTTTGGAGAGCTTTCCCGTATGGTTGGGATTTGCAGCAACGCCTGACAATCCCGTGGATTTCCGCTTAGAGGGATCAAGAATGAATTGATAATTTGAAGTGTATATAATGGTTTATTAACACACCTTTTAACATACCTTGATGTTGAAACTCTCCCAATTTACAGAAATGGCCAATGCAATGGTCGATGTGTGCGCCTTGAGTTGCCCTGCAGACATCTAAACGTTCACATTGTTATCGCGTCGCGTGTCTGTTGTTCTACTGAATAGTGCCAGGCTTGTTCCGCAATACACATTGGCGCGAATGCTCAAGCACGTGTATTCTGTAACGACCCTGCGAAGTCGCAATATTGTATTTTGTTAAGAAGGTTTGGAAAAAGAGTGCATGCTAAAAGTCCCTGCGAAACGTACACTTTTAGTTTAAATGTGTTAACGGATCCACCTCTACGTTTATTAGCTTCGACCCTGCGTGGTCGCTGTATTCGGCGAATGTTATCATTTATTGTCATTTATACTGTTCAATTCGTTGAAGAGTCCTGCGAGGCTCAATATCAATTGTATTGTCTGAATGCACACAGTTTTAGTTTATATTGACACGTGCAACTAGTGATTTTCCTACTAGTGTTTTCTTAATGTCACTTCTTGGATGTTTCTCAGTACGAAGGTTGCAATATGTAAAAAAATGAGTTAGCAACGCGTACTTGTAGTTAAAATTTTCACCACCCATGCGCCACCGCGAGTATAAAGCCAGCGCAGCGAGGCCCGGAGCTCACATTCTCATCTTTCGAATCCACGTACGTGCACTGCAGAAATGACAGGCACGAGGCCGTAGAACCTCGTCCGTTCAGCCCAGCAGAGGTAGAGAGGAAACACGCTCGATCCCGGAAACCCCGGCCATGGATAAGGGGAAACCAAAGAAGAGGATCCGCAAGAAACGACCTAGAAATGAAGAAGATGATGAGGCATCTACCATAAGCGAGTACGACAGCGACAGCCTGCCCGCGTCGCAGCCTAGCAGTCAGACACGAGGCAACAAGCCAGTTACCTCACCACCAACGAAGACACGCGGGCCACCCTGCATAACGATATATGACACTACAACCAACAAGACGGCTTGCAAGATAGGCGATCTTGTTGGCAAAATAGTATTTTATCGATACACTAAAGGAAATTGCCGAGTCACTCCATTAGACCAGGGCGCTTTCACCACTGTATGTGATTACCTCAAGAAGAAAAACATTGGCTTCGCTTACGACTCATCTGCAGCTGATAAACTAAAGGTAATTATACGTTACCTCCCGATAGATGTCGATCTAGATGCACTCCACGAAATTTTGACAGAGAAATATGGATTTATAATCCATAGTGTCCACCGATTAAATACTACAGTCCGACGTCAGAAGAACACAACTACAGAGTCACAGGGACCCACTCCGACCAGGCAGCCATTACCCCTCATAATGGTTGTCCTGCCTAACATTCCGGAATCGCACCAGATCTACAAACTTGAACGTATTAAAAGCTATCAGATACAAGTGGAGAAATATCGCTCCTCTATGATTCTTCAGTGCCACGCGTGCCAGCGGGTCGGGCACGGTCAGCGGCATTGCTTCGCTACACCCCGTTGCGTAAAGTGTGCGGGGCCACACAGATTTGCTGACTGTCCAGAGAAGGACCTGCACACACAACCCAGGTGTGCCAATTGCAGCCTTCAACATTATGCTAGTTATAGGGGATGTTCCCTATTCAAAAAGGTAAAAGAAGACCGTCGGACCCAACCGAACCAAAAACGCCTAGTTGCACCATGGCCCATTCGACAGGATGTTCCCGTGAAGACACCCGCCCGGGATCATCGTCCGAGAACTGCACCTAGTTCGACCAATCAGAAACCCGATGCCAGCCAGAGAGACCGTCGTCGTCACTCACCTCGACAGGCACCTCGCCCTGCTGCACCTTCGACTTCACATCAAGCGTCATTGTTGGATCTGCTCCAACAACAGGCGCAACCTGACGTGATCCCAAGACTGCTACGCTTACTCCAGGGACTACAGAAAATCCGGGAAGCTCCGGACTCTTCGACTCGGCGTCGGGTAATTACCCAACTAGCCAATGAAATGGTGCCGTAAGGCACAATGTGTTGTATTGTTTTGTTTCTTTATGTATTTTCATGTATGGGTTATTTCTAGGGAAAAACAGCTAATTCCACCTCTTGCGACAGATGCAGAGGACTTTTGTATATGGTGATTGTAAAACTTATATTATTGTAAATAAATTGTATAATAAGACACCTGTAAATGACTAGTGACAACAAGATGCAGGTCCCTATAATAGATGACGTCCTGACCGACTAAGGTCAATAATAAAAAAATAAATAAAAAAAAAACAAAAAAAAACGGAGTTCAGTTGGCTCCCTGAAGTCAACGGGCAAACTTCCAGGGTTAATCGACCTCCCAGCCTGAAGAATAGAAGCCATTCCAGAAGGAAGGAAGGAGGAAGCGGAAGAAGAAGAAGAGCCTAGCAGCAACCTACCTACCTGGTCAGATCGCCTCGGCTGATATGTACTCATGTTCTACCTGCCCGGCTAGTCTGGGAGCACCCGGACCATTCCTTTCTAACCTGCCGTCCCTGCATAGGAGACACCGGTTGGCTCGCCAATTCCCCGCTAACGCAGGGGGGTGTCGCGGCAATCCTTTGATCCTTTTACCCAGCGCCCGCTATTCGGGATACCGATTGGTTTCGGCCAATTCCCGGCTGTGGTTAGGGGGTACTACGCACAACATACTCTCTCTTTCAGGGGAAAACGTGACGACTGCGTCGACCAGGCCCTAAATAAAATTAGGTCCCTATACTCCCCTTTGGCGCCTAACTGCGAGGAATGAATTGGATGTTCCCTCCCTCTTTTCTCTTCGAGTCTAAAGGTGGTACAGGTAAATGCACGTAAGGGATACAGGTAAAGACTCGTGTGCTAACGGACATCTTTGTGTTCTGTTTATAATAAACTTTATATATATATATATATATATATATATATATATAAACCTGGTTTAATCTTTCTTTACACCCAGCAAGCCCTGAGATATTTCTGAGTCTTTGTACTACGACTGAATCAGTTAGCACATATGGGTAAACTTTTGCCGACCACCCAACTGCGGTGTTTAGCGTGTTGATCGCAGTCAGTACCAATACTCCTGCGCTGTGGTGCTGAGCTCTGCGTGGGTGGACGTTGCAATTCACTATTGGTGTATAAACTCAGACAGTTTCTGTATGTTGTAAAATGATAAACATAACAATATGTTCCTCTGTGAGCGTTTATTTCTCGATCCCTGTCAGGATTTGTACATGATTTGTCAGGATCACACTGCATAATATATATATATATATATATATTATATATATATATATATATATATATATATATATACAGGGTGATTCAGAATTCCAATTACACACTTTTAGGGGTTATAGAAAGGACTTAGTATATTCAAGTTTTGATAAAGAACCCATGTCCGGGAACAGGTTTTGGTACTACACAGATGACCAAGATCACAAGATTTCACATCTCCCGCTTTACCTGTGTCACTACAAGAGCTGCTCGATGTGGCGACCCTGAAGTTTGTTGCAAACAGTTTACCTTCGAAGGATGTACCTGGTGTGTACCTCAAAAGTACCTGGTGTGTGGTGAATCGTGCCTGCTGCAGCCAGAACTCGTGCAACCAGGTCTTCCTCCGACACTACAGGAGTCTCATAAACAAGAAGACTATTCATGTGGCCCCAAACGAAAAGTCAAGAAGAGTTAGATCCGGCGATCATGGTGGCCAAGCAGTTGGTCCACCGCGACCTATCCACCTGTCCCCGTATGATTGATTGATATGTTGTCGGACGTCATTGGGAAAACTGTGCTGGTGCTCCATCATGTTGAAACCACATATGCTGTGTAAACAGATTGTAAACAGAGGACGTTGGAAGCAGCACACATTACATCTGGTGACTGAAGACGTCGCCATCCGTCAATGTGGGTTGCCTACCATGAAGCGGGAGATGTGAAATTACGTGATCTGGTCATCTGTGTAGTACCAAAACGGTACGTTTCCGGATATGGATAAGTACCCTCTACAACACCTAGAAGTGAGTAATTGGAATTCTGAATCACCCTGTGTGTGTGTGTGTATATATATATATATATATATATATATATATATAAATATGGGGGAATCTCGATTTGCCACCCAATATAGTGTCCGTGCATTACTGAAAAGAAAATGGATTAGCTAAGCTTGGCATCCGTCTTATCGTTAGTGTTCGATCTGAATGCATTGAAGCAGACCTACGTGGTGGAGTAGTTAGCACAGCGCACTATGACACCATGGGTTCCAGGTTCGAATCCCGGCTTGGACAGGCCTGTATATTGGTGTTTGTGAGGGTCCCTTCATGAATTTAATGCTATCACCAATTCGCGATTATCCAAAAGTGGCTGAAAAGCCATAGCTTCGTACCTATCACATACTTGCTTATATTAGCTAACCTTATCGCTACCGCGCCAGATGTCCCATGTTTGAACCCTGATCTGGAATTAATGTATAGTTGTTTTTTGCATCATCATCATCCTCACCGTCGCAAGAAAACAGAAGGTGTATAAAAGCGATGTAAAATATATAGAATAAAATTGTAAATAGACATATAGGCTTACAGTCAAATGATTGGAAATACGTAACAGCAAAACGTTGTTGATAAGAAACTGGAATCTAATGAAATCTGCGCT
>NC_139234.1:68598475-68671353 GCF_977018435.1 Lepisma saccharinum | reverse complement strand
CTAACCACTAGCCTGAAATCTTGAAAAAATTAGCTTCCTAAAAAAGGTACAAAAAATGCAAGGATTTAACAATGTGTGTGTGTGGGTGGGTGTAAGCGTTGCTTCGCTGGTTTCCATTCTCCTCGCTCCGGACCCCTGTGGCCGACTGGTTAGTACATCGCGCTGCGACGACAAGGGTCCCGGGTTTGAATCCCGCTCGGACTTGGTTGTTTGTGAATGTCCATTCATCAATTTCATCATTTCATCACTCATCCCCATCTTCGCAAATTAGCCAAGAGGCACAAAACGCGAAGTAAAATAAACTTAATCAATCAATCAATCAATCAATCCATCCATTCTCTTCGCTGTCTAGCAGAAGACGCGTTCCTCGTTTCCGATTGGCACAGGAACAGCCAGGCTTTCGCTGGCGCGGGAAAAGTAACAGGTTGCACCAAACGTGATTCAATCACAGTTATGCTAGGTCCAAGAAATCAAACGCAGGTTTGAGAAAACCACCAATAAATAATACTTCAATGTTCCCTGATGAGCGGAATAACGTTACATATGTTTTTGATGAGTTTCCTGAGTCACTTCGTCGCGTTTTGATCTCGCGTAACGCCGTGGCACTCCATTCCCCCTCCCCTTCCCTCCCATATACAACAGCTTCCTGACATTTATGGCTGGGGTATCCTCTTACTGCTGGGACCAAATGAGTTGCGCACTAATCTAGAGGCTTCCTGTTGGTTCGTTTCGCGGCATGAAATCGTTGTATTATGTTAATCACGTAAGCGATTAAATGGCTTAATTGCCTCGAAAAGGTCATGTCGGTTTATTTTCCAGATAAGCCCTGGGTAGGTCCACCTGTGCGGAGAGATGGTAGCATCGTCTTCGTGATATGCATCTGTCGTTGTCTCTTTTCCAGAATGTAATTGCACGCTCAATGTAAAAGAAAAAGGGGCAGGTATGCAACCCACATTACACACAAGTGTACCGGATTGAATATCAGTCAAGGCTGTAGCTTCCTGCAAGGTACTATTGGTTATTTTTACTTGACTTTTCTGTGATTTTTGGATAATTGCGAAGATGAGAAGTGGTGATATGATGAAATTGATGAGAGGACACTCACAAAGAACGCCCAGGCCCACGCCGTGACTCGAACCCGGGACCTCTAGCATCGTAATTCTTAAATTCACATCCTCTTACATTAACCCAGCACAATACGGCTTTCTTCCAAATTCTTCATGCCTTACCAATCTGTCTTCTATGCAATCCTATACCATAAACGCAATTACTAATCATAATCAATTCTATGTTGTGTACTTTGTTCTGTTCAAAGCTTTGGATTCAGTGGATCACCATTATTTACTGCATAAATTATCTAACAGATTTAACATCACTGGAAACACGTTAACATTAGTCAACGACTATCTAAGAAATAGACAACAACGTGTTATACTTCCTGGAACTCATTCTAACTGGCTTCCTGTTATATCTGATGTGCCGCAAGGAAGCGTTCTTGGCCCTCTGTTATTTGTATTATATCTGGATAATCTCACAGACCTCTTTAATTCACACATCTCAAGCACAATTCTAATGTTCGCCGATGATTACAAGATTATTAGAGTAATTAAACGCCCATCAGGCATGTAACGTCTCCAAATTGACATAAACATATTCTCTGAATGGTGTAAAGAATGGAAACTGTCCATAAACCCTTCAAAATGCTCTTACATAACAATTTCATTGAAACAAAACATTCTTGAAGGTAATTATACGCTCACCGACCTCCCTCTAACGAAAGAAGCAGAACACCGAGAGGTATCCTCATAGATTCAAAACTCACTTTCGAAAACCACATCTTAACCATCACAAAAAGGTCATGTGTATGCTAGGCCTATTTTACAGATTCACCGAAATCCATAACCCGAAAGCACTTTCCATTTACTCAAAACATTTATGTCCCCCATTCTAGAATACTGTTAACCCATCTGAAACGTGGCGGCCCCTTGTCATACCTCCAAGATCGACAATGTTCTCAGCTTTTTCCTCTACATCGTTCGTGCCGGCCCTGAGACACCTACCTAAGAGAGATATCTGCTTGTAAAATTAAATATAAATACTCCAAAATCACGTAGATACGTTGTACATATGAAATTACTACATAAGATCATAAATGGAAACCTAATATGCAGTATCCCACTCCACAAACTTTCTCTCAGAGTGCCTATGCATAAAACACGGATCAAGGAAACTTTCCACACTGCAACTCCCAGACTCTCATCATACAACGTTCTTTATTCCATAGACTACCAAACCAATTCAACGTCATCTCAAACCAAGTATATATATTAAGTTTACATTCGTCTTTTATCACCAACTTAGAAAAAATGTTCATTTTACGGAGGGTTTGCATTTGTCATTTGTCACTTTGCCCCCCCCCCCCCGAGTTCTTTACTGCTTTTATTTGAAAATTTGGATTTTTCAAAACTTTGGAGTGGGTTGTAGCCCCATCAGCTTGCCCCTTGCGTACGCCAGTGGGAATGGGGGGCAGAAATTGTGTCAATCCTTTACTTTGAATGATTTTACTAGGTAACAACGTTCATTTTACTTTTCACGTAAGAGTTCAATGAAATATCAAATTTCTCATCAATAACCCTTGCCTCCTGTGGATACGCCAGTGGTAAGGACTAACTGCAGGTCACAGTTTCTAATGAATTTCTCAAAGGTGAGACCACGCTTCTCTCACCCACTTTTACTTGATGGTCACAATCAACTCTATGCTATTTTATTCAGAGCATTCCCGACGGCGCGTACTTGCTTTGTAATCAACAGAGTCCCAGGTACGATATGCGGTGGAGGCACATAGTGGTTCAGATCCCACTTTTAGGCCGTGTCTGAAATGTGCAAGACCGTACATGAAGCGAGCATCCTCCGAGAACGGTCTTGAAGTCGTGGACTGGAAGTGAAAGTCTTTCGAATTGCACTTCGACTGCAGCGCCAAATACGATCAGTAGATAAAACTGAGTACTCGTTGTTTTCTCCGCGTTTTAAACACTTCTTTTTCACCATAGAAATCACATAGCATTTTCAAAAGTTCTTATACACACTTTTTCACACATTAGAAGAACTTCAACCAACAACTTGCTGGTCTATAATATATATTTAACCTGTCTTGCTGGCTTTCTACCTCCGTGATTTCAAACAAATAAACAACGAGTGTAGAAATCACGTTATCAAGTCTGCAACGATACGTGCTCCGAGCTGTGGTCTCGATTGCTTGTGTACTTGATGCTTTCGAATTGTACTATGTGACGTCGCTTCCTTCAAGAGCATATTTCAAATTTGTATTTTTGTACTTTTCGGACACAGCCTAAACTGTAGGCCCAGTCGCGTATAGCTTATCTGTGCATACAATGGACTTAAAACAAAAATTTTAAAACAAAATCATCCGTTTTCGTGACGTTTTCTGTGACACTCTTCAACCCCAATCATGTCGGTGCACAGATTATTTTCGTTTCTCTCTTTCTTTTTGCTATTGCAACAAACGACGTCTACTCCACTCGCTCGCCTATTCGATCGAGAACATCAAAGTTAAAAGCACAAAATGAATAATTAGAGGCTCGCTTTCGTGGACGGCGAGAAAAGAATGTTGAAAAGGTTAAACGAAAAAGAGAATAAGAACAAACAGAACTCTCCTAACGAATTATTCATAACTTGATTTGCGGCTTAGGACGATCTGCACAAGAAGAAAAAAGAAATTAGCTCCATTAAAGAAAAACTAAATTAGTTGCTTTTTTTGCGCTGGAGACATTTTTTTGTCGTTGTCTTTGAATACCTTTCTTCTCTGCAAGGATGTTCAATGTCATCCATTTGCCTCTGGCCTTCTTTGCATTTCCAGCAAGTCTTTGTACTGAACGCGTTATGACAGCGGCGTACAGACACAAATTTCCACTTAAGGAGATCCCTTTCAAGAAGACGGCGTTTCTTAAAATGCGGGAAGATTGTTGGAAGAAGCTGCTGCTTAGAATAAAAAATCATAGTTTTTTAATTTCCTCCACTAAATAAAATCATCAGTCAGTAGATATCGAGTTGCATTAAAAAGGGAAAAGTGAAACCATTAGAAATTGAGCACTTAAAGCAATTCGTCTCTGTAGATGAGGCCGTATTCAATTTTCATATCAGAATATATTCGAAATGTGCTTATTGATTCTCGTGGGGCAGGTTGCTGCTGCTTATTTCTGGATATCTACTGGACGTTCAGTTTTGGATATCCATTTGGTATTCATTTGTGGATATCCATTGGACATTCATTTTTAATTATATCCATTGGACATTCATTTTTGGATATATATTGGACATTCATTTTTGGATATATATTGGACATTCATTTTTGGATATCCATTGGAGATCCATTTTGAATATCCATTGGTCATCCATTTGTGGATATCAAGGGGACATCTTTTCGACATATGGAAATGATATCTAAAATATCCAAGGGATATGCAATAGATGACTGCTTGGATTCCCTGATTACTTGTTGGATATCCAGGGTTTCCACGCGAGTATCCAAAAGTAAAAGGTGTAAAGACGTTATCATCTTGGCTTCTCCGCATTAAGTTTCTTATTTTGTTTCATAAAACATTTATTTTGTACGATGTTCACTTGCCTAGAAAAGAAATTCCAATCCGTACACAAACAGGGCTTCTTAATATCCTTGCAGAAAGTAGACAGGCTCTGTTGGTATCCAGTGGACCAGGTAGGTGCGTCGACCGTTCTCTGCCTTACACCGCAAACACCGTGCGAGTCTGTAATAGAATATAATCACCGGGAGATGAGCCCCTAGGAGGCAGGCTGAGGATCAAATGAGATAATCGATAGTGCGGTTCTCTAAAGGACAAAGGTTCTTCGGCTACGTGGAAACGAAAGATTTATCTCCTGGATGCGCAGGGTATCAGGTTTCACGTGACGAGATTTTCGCTTCTGGGAAGCTCCCAGGCCACCGTCTATCTCGGTAGCGGCAATAATCGAGCGTCAAGGGATTGCGCTTCGGAGATGTGAACGGGCGGACGGGCGGGCAAAGACGGACGCCTGCTCTCACGGAGTCTCGCTCTTACTTTACTGGGTGGAGGGAAGCACACGACCCCACCTTTATTTTGCCACTATCGTTGTAACCAGTAAGCACTTCCCACAAAAGGTTTTGCACTTTTTGTGACCCAGCGTCGCTACGAGTATTGCTCACTTCTCCAGATCCATTCTTTCAGGGGACAGAAATTGAAGGTATTGGCTCAATTGTGGTAATATGAAGTTTTAGTTATTTGTATACTAGCTTTTCGTGGTTAGCGTGCGCGCTTCGATGTCAGGGGTCACAGGTTCGAACACTGGTTAAGGCATAAATTTGTCATTATGTTTGTCTTCTCTTCATCCATTTCACCATTCATTCTCTTGTGATTAACCCAAGAGATAGACATCGACGTAAAATAACAAAAATAAATAGAGACTATTCTTCCAAATGCCCAAAGCTCTAAAATCACCAATGATAACGTAATTAAACTTTGTTTCCATTTTAGAATAACACAACAGCACCAACACCACAAAGACAGTTTTTATTTACGTAAAAAAACACTACACTTTACACGTGATGTTTCCACCCTTCTTCAGTCTTCTTCAGACTAAGCCACATATATTTTTTTTAAAACAATGAGTTTGTTTTTTATTTAATTTTTTTAAATTTATAGTCTAGTGTATTTTGCGTAAAAACTGCCTTGTTCAGCAGCTGTAGTGTTATTCTAATATCACATATTTTCTGAATCATTGTATCATAGGCTTTATTCCCTTGTATGTGTCTAATCGTCTGAACCTTTCTTTGTTGACCTTTTGAGAGTACATGTTCGTGCAGCGATCACATTAATGATCTTTGTTTGTGTTCTATGCTGGGTTATGAGAACAATCTAGACAATACGATGATTTGTATTATTGCATGGTGCATATGTAAACAGATAAATATAAAACTACATATTGACATTGTACTATGCCTTGAAGGCATATAGGAGATGTGGAGTAGAACATCACACGTTCTCGGTATCGACTATAGTGGGGGTAATGTGATCAATATCACACTCCGGCCGCTTATTTCTAAAACTTTTAGGTCATAGAAATCTGAGACGAAAATTGGTGACCATCATAATAATAGTTACTATAGCCAAATATTATTTGTTTGTGCTATGTAGAACCAAAACTGGCCAAAATACAATATTAATTTTGTCTTCAAATGAAGGCAAATAGAATTATATGACATACGATGATGATGCAATGACAAAACCGGGAGTTTCATGACACTGCATTTTTTCCAAAAGGGTGATATGTTTCTTCATTATATGTAAACTCATATTCTGTAAAAATAATAATAATAATATATTTGCTGGATAAGGCATACACATGTATAATTCGCCATTTTTACATTGTTCAGAACTTTTTAAATATTTTTGTCATATTAAAATGTATTGTTGCTTTTCCAAGCTATTCGGAACTTTTCGTATTCACTTGGATATTATCGGCGCAATATATTATTTATATGTGTTTATGTTAGATCGTATTTATTGAAATTATAGCTCATAAGTGCATTCCTATTTTGCATATTTTGGCAATTTTAGATCAAAAAATCCTAACCCACGTGTCAATGATGATTGGACGTTTTGTTTGTTGATGCTGTTAAAGAATAAGATCCTTCCTCACAAGCCCCTCATCAACTTAAATCTAATATGCATATCACTGCAGAAAAGCGTCAACACTCTTAAATGCAATATTACCTGAATATTTCCGGATTGAGACGCGCTGGAAATAATGCGTGTTCATGTATGTCATTGTCTAGATTCAGATTTTTTTGTGTACTTTATTGTTGTTTGTAGTGCGTATATTTTTCTTTTCCATTCTCTTATTACTTGTATTCTTTGTATGTGCTTATATCAATGAGAAATGTAGATGTAGCCATGGTTAAGTGGTAGAGAAGACACCCACAGTCTTGCTACGTCCCTCTAGTGCACTTCTTAAATGTTATTTACCACGGCTACAGAAATATCTTAATCTCAGGGGGATAGGTTCTTTATACGAGAATTCCAAATAAAAAAGCGTTTTATAGCCAAGATGATATAGTAAAATGCGGATCTATATTCTGATAACAATACAAAATACAGAGAAAAATATATATATATTTATATAATCGAAAAGATATTCTTTTCTTGTATCTATTTCTTCTATAGGAAAAAGGCTTCTTCTTCCTTGATTATCGAAAAGGCATCTTCTTCTTTTATCATCAAAAGGCTTCTTCTTCTTTTAAAAGGCTTCTTCTTCTTTGATTATCGAAAAGGCTTCTTCTTCTTTTAAAGGGCTTCTTCTTCTTTGATTATCGAAAAGGCTTCTCTTCTTTTATCATCAAAAATCTTCTTCTTCTTTTAAAAGGCTTCTTCTTCTTTGATTATCGAAAAGGCTTCTTCTTCTTTCATCAGTTTCTTCTATGATAAAATATGTGAATGGCTTCTTCTTTCTTCAATTTCCACTTCTTTTCTTTTGGTAAAAGGATAATCTTCCTTTTCTTTCTTCTACCTTTTATGACAATCTTTTTCTTCTATTTACAAAAAATAGTCATCCCCTTTGATTCATCGCTGTTTCTTATGCTCTATTCATATCAATTCTTATTTCTTCTTTCAGCAGCAATTTTTATTATCTTCTATATTCCGACGAGATATTCTTATATTCTCGATAAATTCTTCTATTTATTCTTTGCCACTGGAAAAAGTCTTATTTCTCTCATTTATCGCAAATATTTATCTTTACCATATCACTTCTCAATAATATAGACAAATCATTATGCTGCATTCCTTGTAGAGAATTGAACCAAAGCTATAGAGGATTTTTAGGAGCGTCTAATCTGACAATAGCTCCTCCGGGGACAAACAACCAAAACATGGCGACGTTCTCCTCCCTAGAGAATCAAAAAGAGATAGATTTCTGAATTCGTTCGCTTACTTAATAACTTTCCTAAACGTTTCGTATGCGGCCATATTCTTAATTATTTTAATTTACTATATACAACATTCTATTTATTTCTTTTATAGTATTTGAACTCTTCTTTTATATATTTCTCAATTTACTATAATATATATAATCCCTTTACTCCGATCTAAGTTTTTATAATTTCCTTTGCTCCTCTTTATATAGCGTGCTGCCATCTCTCGTCGATTCCGAGAAACCATTCCTCCTTGCAACTTTCATTGTGTCATCGAAACTGGCACGTGACAGTCTTAACTTTACCATGGAAAATTAAGCGAAATAAATAAAAAGAAATAAAATAATCAAGTTGACTGATTGAGAGTAAACTTTCATTCCAATTTAATAACCACATTATTAACATTTTAAAAAGCATTTGAATGTAGATAATTACGCTGTATAATTTAAATGGGAAGTTATTACCTATATTCACAAATATTTATCTGCTTAAATATGCACTATTCAATAATACAAATCATCGTATTAGGCTAGATTGTTCTCATAACCCAGCATAGGAAATAAACAATGTTCATTAATTTGATTGCTGCACGAACATGTACTCTCAAAAGGTGAACGAAAAAAGATTCAGACGATTAGACAGATACATGGGAATAAAGCCTATGTAACGTTTCCACATTACTTTCAATAATTTAATCGTGGATAATTTATGATTATCGGGAATCAAATCTCTGTCTTCCGTGTGAAGAGAATGAACTCTCTACTGCGTTGTCGAATTCACAGGCATTGAATCAAGAAGTCGCGCCACTTATAGTACTTTTTGACTTTTATATTTTCTATTAAACAGGACTGACAAACGCGAACATCCTTTCTTATCCAGGATTCAAACTTCCGAGGTTTGAAAGTCCTACGGTACTACCCTTTTAATTTGTTTATTTTGCTTCGCTTTCTGCCACTTTTGACTAATTGAGAATGAATAATGCTAAGAGGAGACTGATGAAAGGAAACTCACAAACACACAGGGATGGCACACGGAATCCACAGAGGGTTATACTAGATGTCAGAACCTCGTTAGTCTGCAAAAATTGAGCCTAGGCTGTACTACGCGGAAGAGAGGTTGACACCCCTTACACCCGACGCTGCTTCTGAGTGAAGACATCCATATGCTGTTGCAGGCAATTGCTGACGAAGAATGCGGGAGGCGCAACTTTAAGTCACGTTCCACAGGCAGCATTGTTTATCTCTCCGCCGCCATACACAGGAAGAAGGAAGAACCTTCTTCCGCCCCGCTCCACCGCGTTTGAAGATGCCGATGCGTGATAGGGTCAATGCCAGGAACAATCTTCCGCTTCCAAGAACCGCCGGCAATTGGCCACAATATTTTCCGTTAATGACGAGATAAGGCGGCGACAACAAGACGAACGCGCCGTTGAGAGAGATCTGCGGAGGAGAAGAGAAGCCAGCGTCGTTCGGCTGCGTGGAGATTCTATCTTCTGGCTTTTATTGTATCTCTGTGCGAATACCTGTTACTTCGGTTAAAGCTGACGTTCGGACACATACAGTTGATGCTGGATAGCTCGGAGGGAAATTGCGCATACACACCAACTGCATTTCTTCCATAGGCTCATGTGCTTCTTTCCATTAACTTTCCTCTCTAAACTTGTTGATTGTAAAATGAAAAGTAACGGGGGGGCCTGATAAGTTCAATTTTATCAATTTGCTGTTGTCGATGGCATTAAATACGTAGCTCTGTGAGTGTAGTTTTGCATGGTGTAACTCCACAGACGAAAAACTTGTTAAGAACTGAGAAATATGAAATATTAAAAATGGTTACAGGATGGATTTTCAAATAGATTCTTCTCGTCTACTTTCACATTTAAACATTTATGTTCCAAACTGCACAACAAGGTCCAAAAATGATATCTTTCAAATCCTCCTGGAAGAACCAAAAGGCTGATGTAGAACCCATGAAGAGAATGTGCAAGTTATTCAACGCAGTTTCTAAAAAAAACCCAATCATAGATCTGTTCAGATGTATAAGTAACTGTACATTTTATTTATATTAGATGTAGCTTGTATTAATGCTTTTGAATAAATGAGTATTACATCGTTGTACGAGAACCAGAGGAACACAACTCCCAGAGGCGCAACCACGAATTTTTGTCTGGGGGGGGGCAAGAACCAGGATAAACGTACCAATAATAATAATAATAATAATAATAATAATAATAATGTTCTAAAGCATTTGCTTTATTTAAATTATTTTCTTAACACATTCAATTTCACATTAATAACTGAAAACAAGCACATAAACTATTTTTGAAAGACAGAAAATGTTTGATAAATGCATTCCCAGTATAATTATTCTTTACATTAACATAACTTTTATGCACGATATAATATGTTTCACACATATATGCAACGTGGAGTGGCGTGGACACTAAATTGTGTACGTACTTATTCAAAGTTTATTTAATAAGTATTATATAAAAGTTATATTATTTAAATACATTACACAACCAATTCATCCATCTCACAATATACCAACAGCAAAAATGACATAAATTGTCTCTCAAATGTGCACGCTCCCTTTCCTCCAAACAATTGTTCATGCATTTAAAACAAAATCAATGAAGACAAGTCTTATTTCTCTGTCTGGTGATTCCAAATGCATTACAGCGAACAAACAGAAAATGCGACCGAAGCGAACAAGAACATTTTTGGATCCAATCTTTTTGCAGGCTGAAATGAATATTAATTTAATAGGGCACAAAAATAATTTCACGGAACGCCATGGCATTATATCATTTACAACTTTTGTGCCTCCCCTATGGTGTAGTGGTAACATCGTCGCTTTTAGATAAAGGGATCCCGGGTTCGATACCCGGTGGAGGCACATAATGGTTCGGAACCCACGTTAAGCTATAGGCCCAGTCTCAATTAGCCTTTCTGTGCATACAGTAGACTTAAAAAAACACAAATCAATCAATCAATTTTACAACTTTTTTCATTTAGATCATTCTGCGCCCAGGGCCATCTCCCGCCGTCCCCTAGCTACGGTTCTGAACTTGATAAGATGAAGAAAAGCAGGCATTGCGAGCGAAGCGAACAAGAAAATTTTACGAAAAGTATTTTTATTTGCAAAAAATTTGAAGTTCTGGGCGGTAGTTGCCCCCTGCAGGTGTACTTGGCCGTCAATGTTTGCCCCCCTTACCCCCTAGAACTCATTTCCGACCAAGGTTGGGGGGCAATGCCCCCTGCCCCCCTGTGGTTTCGCCACTGAATACTCTAAAAATGCGGTTTTCAATTTTGTTTAAATAAACTGCTCTGAAGAGCTCTATTTGGAGATATCTCCACTTGTAATCGTTAGCATTTCATTTTGACTATTACCTCTTTGTTTATTATGACTCTATAATCTTGCAAATAAATTCCCTTTTCACAATTGCTATTAAATGTAACTTGTAAACTAAATTATCATACTCCTACTGTATAGAAGGTAAATGTAAGGACATTTCATTTTATTTTCCTAAACAGTATACAAGATATGGTTATATAGAACGATTATTATTTTTATTTATACGGATGGATAAAAAAAAGTAGTCAAACTACTTTCCGAGGTATGCGTTTTTGCCCTGGTACCTGAAAATTAACCCAGGGCGTCAGTTCGCCGAATTTTTTACGGATTCCCCCGCTTCTCTTTGATTCATCCTATATTTTCCATTTTTTATTACAATAATTCACTGTGACATTGGCATGAATGCCCCAGTGTGAAGAACCAAATTTGTTCGGTTTTCCTGAACAAAGTTGGTTTTACATCATTCTACAAGGTAAGAAGATTAGAATAAAGGTTAGTAATAGTAAGAAGTAAATATGTGTTAGTGTTTAACATTAATATTATTTATGAACACAGACACAAAATTACATAAGTGTGTAATTGGGTGGGTAATGTTTTGTTAGGATAAGTTTTATTGTGTGTCGTGTGCATTAGTGTTGATGAATGAGATGAGGGATAGACATTAACACGATTCTATGAATGTTAAGCAGGGTCTATGTTCTAGTATGTTATGTTTGAGACAGTGAGAATATTATTGGCTTCGAGATGTAAGTATTAATACTAAGAAGGGATATGAAAGAACGAGTGGTGCTTGACGCAAGGATACTTGCGGGAGACCAGCAAGAGTTGGTCGGGCTGGGATGAACATCGGTACGACGGTTGGTACCCGGGACATCATCAGGAAGGAAAGAGGTAGGGAGGGATTTCCTGGGAAGTATCGGGTACTTTAGTACGTTCGGTAGTGGAAATATGGAGAATTGTCAAGAATCAGTGAGAGAAGTTTGCAAAGTGTTTAGTAAAGAGAATAAAGAAGAGGGTGTATGATAACAGTTTAGGAAATATACAAAAAAGAAAAATCTAGCTTAAATTCGGTTGGTTCCTGGGTCGAGTCCTTGCAGTATTATCCTTTGCCTTTCTCCGGGGAGGCGTAACCTTTTTTTTTTTTTTGTTTCTGGCGTATCACTGTCTTGTGTATTCGTATCTCCTTCTTGGAGTTCCTGTGATAGGTTCTGCTTCATTATCCTCTTGGTGATCTTACTCCGAGGGAGGGATGTTCTGTTGTTGTTGTTGAGTTTGTCGAAGGTGGATACTTTGTGATCTTCTGGGGGTATATTACATTCCGGAGGTAGGGGTTGAATGGGGAGATGAGTGATGCCGGATTTAAAGAGGGAAAGTTAGTCTTTCGACACCAGGTTTGTTAAGTCGTTTAGTAATGTAAAGTGCTCGGGATTTCTTATTAACTGGTACGTGTTGAAGTTTGGTAGCTTTTGTCTTAAATCTTCGATTTGTTTGTTCGATGTGTGGCAAAAGAAGGCTTTATGTTCCGGTGTGTCCGTCTCGGTTTTATATTTCAGGCATTTATCAGTCTGTCTGAGATTGTGCTTATTTAGGTGTTGACCGTAGGGACCGTGTCCCGTTAGGAAATATATGAAACCTCTCGTGGGGTGGAAATGGTCCATCGATAGTCGCTCTTTTATGTTTGGAAGGAAGCTGTGAAGTCTTCTTCCTTGCGTAGCTTGTGTCCATTCATGTTGCCAGACGCTAAACAAGTGGTTGTAAATTTCTGGTACCGTGGCAGGGCGTATTCCAATTAGTTTATAGATTTCGTCCTCTTGTCCATTTCTAAAGTAATATTTTGATGCTCTAGTTTTAATTGAATTGAATTGAATTGAAAAGTCTTTTTATTTACTACAGAGCGAGATTCAGCCTTGGGCTGCTCTACCACCTAACTCTGGTGAATAAAAGTTACAATACATACATTTATAATACTGAATAATACTGAAATCAAATAACAAAACATGAATGAATTTGACATAAATGAAAAATAATAAAATTATAAGAGAATACAATGACAGATACATTAACACACACACACACACACACATACACACGTGTACATACGCAATTTCCAAATCGATACTAAAATAGCATGCATACAGGATGAAATAAATATTCGTTGTGTCAGATAAGTGTTTGCAATGACAATTTCAATAGGCTGTAGGCCCGCAATCATGAGAAGAGCCAGGGTTGAGGTTGTTCTGAATGCACCCGTGAGGCGAAGTATCACTTTGCATTGTGAAGATCTCAATCTGTTTTTAATGTACTGTTTACTGGTTTCCGTGGCCTACAGGAGCGAGCCATAGGAAATAATAGCATTATATATGGTAATGAGATATGTTTTAATGTGTGATAGTGGAAGGTTGTAGTTTACGGAACTCAATGTGGCTAGACTGTTTATAGTTGTTTCGGCCTGGGTTGTTGCCAGGGCTATGTGTCTGTTAAAAAACATCTTCTCTTGAAGAGTAATAACAAGGTATTAACTTCTCTTACTCTTTTTAAGTTTTTTCCTCTGAGTTTGATTTGAGGGTTTCTTTGTAACTTCCCCTTAAGGATAATATAATGCGTCTTTTCCGAAGCTATTTTGAGTTTGGCATGATCACACCAATCGGATAGCATATTGATTGCAGTAGATGCTTTATCTACGATTTCCCTTCTTGAGTTACCGGAAGTGAGCATGATAATGTCATCCGCATAAGCTATGATCTGGTCTATGTCTGGATGGTTTTGTAGTTTCATAAGCGCAGGCTCCAAGTTAGTATTCCAAAGCTCGGGTCCCAGAATATGACCCTGAGGACAACCTTTTGACGTAATCTTACTCATTTGTAGATTCGGATATTTGATGCTAACTTTTCTGTTAGAGAAATAACTTTTCAGAAGTAGGAAGAGTGTACCTAGGCAGTTCATGTTTTTGAGTGTTTGAAAAAGACTGGGCCACCACAAGTTGTCAAATGCACCTGCGATGTCCACCATAATTCCCACCATGTACTTGTTTGGAGTGTTTTTTGTTGTAGATGATAGCAGGCGTAATGCATCGTCAGTGCATTTACCTTTCGTGAACCCAAATTGTATCCCTGATATGGGTTTGAGCAGGCGAAATTCTTTGAGTCTTTTTAGGATAAGTTTCTCGAAGAGTTTTCCCAAAATGTTGAGAAGGCATATTGGTCTGTATGAATTGACCCTGGTTTCATCATTATTTGGATGTTTCTTGATGATTATTAAGTTTCCTTCCTTCCAGGTTTCTGGGAATATCTTCTGGATAAGGCACTCATTAAATAGTTGAGTAATGTAAGGCGTAAGTACTGGGGTGATTTCTTGTATTATTTCCACAGGAATTCCGTCTGGTCCCGGGGACGTCTTCATTTTCATGCTGCTTATTTCGTTTTCGACTTCCTGGGTAGGGAAAGGTAATATTGTTGATTCTGGATATGGCTGGTGATAGATTTTTCTTGTATCCTTATTTTCATCGCTGTCGTTTTCAGGTTTGTCGTCTGGTAGGAGATACTTCATTAGGAAGTTGATGGTTTCTTCCAAGTCCTTTGTCATATTCGTGTTGTTCTCGTCATTAATTAAGGTGGAAATGGTTTAATTATTTTCTTGCCGGAAGCGATTTTATACGGGATGCCTCATTTATTTATTTCCAGACGTTTTTCGATGAAGATATTCCATTGTTGTGTCTTATAATTTAGTAGCTCGGTTTCGTATTGCCTTTTTTTTGGCACGGTAAATCTGGAGGTTGGCAGTTCTGTATTGTGCGACGATGGATTTTTGGATTTTTGATGTATATATATATATTTTTTTTTGGTAAATGTAAGGTAAAGTTCCCCGTGTACATAGCACCGTGCCATGAGGGCACATTTAGGGAATGTGGAAGTTGGACCCCACATATTCTCAATATCGGCTATTTTGAAGGTGATGTGATCAGCACCACGCTCCGGTCGCCTTTATCACCAAGTATCCATTGATTTTAGGCTGGGTGAGCCCCGGAGCCGCTTCATACGGAGACAAGGTCGCAAAATTTCTGACCTTAAATAATTCCTACTGTAAATAACATCACTCATGTGTGTTTTCTTAATTATGTTATTTTTATGTAATAGTGTAATTCTATATTGATCACTGTGATTGGGTATGCTCCTGTTGTGTTCCAAATAAATTTATATCCAAGACGTAAAACAACAAACACCTAGACTCTTTGGTCTGTTAAATCGAATCAAGAAATCAGATTTAATTGGAGAAGCAATACCGTTATTCAGAGTTACTCATGGCCGTCAGTTGAAAGACCTAGCACTGCTATTCTCTTTTCCCTGTGTCTTTTCAAATATTATCCTAAGAGGGTTTGCAGTCCGCTCGAGGTAAAAGGATGTGAAACATCAGAGGAAAAAGACAGGCGACAATCAATCCTTTATCTTCCGCTTCCTTTCTGTAATCGCTGAAATTTTCATTAAACATTCTGGGAAGAAAACCGACCTGAAAAAAAGTTTCTACGTGTTCCTGGCTCATGTCAGTTCCTCCTTTTACAGAATGAATTCCCAATTCGGAATGACGGAATGACTTGAGGGACGCAGGAGGATTCAGAGGACCGAGTCACGTGACTGGCGGTACGTGAGTCGAAACCGAAACTCCAACCTTATTCGCTCGTTTGAATTTGGAAAAGGAAAGTTTCGCCAAAAGCTCGCCTCGCAAAACGAACTAGGTAACTCAATTAAATATCCTCCTTTCAGGGCAGCCTCTTTCGTTTCTTTGACGCACACGGGAGGAGTCTCTTTCTCCCACCACTCGGAAAAGGGATTTTCGGAGAAGAGAAGGGAGGAAGGAAGCCAATTATTTTTAGGCACTTCACATTCTCGTGGAAATCTAAAAATAATGCACACGAAGTCCATAACAAAATCGCATTAGGATGGACCGTGTTCCTGTGAGATGCACATTTGTTTCCGTCGCACACGAGGACATTGTTTGTGAGGCTCCGTCACGTATCGTGGAGAACAAAGCTTCAGCTTCATCTCCCAGCTGAAGTGTGTCCGTGTGTCAGTGGCCTTTCAATTGAAGGCGACCTTTAAAAAGTTCATCTATTTCCGTCCTCCATTCTCATCATCGCTGTTTCACGGACAGACCGAGCATGACACAACGGTTCTGAATAAACATGAAACTAAACAAAAAATACAAACTGATGGATGCGCCAATAAAAATACGAGAACAAAAACCTCAGAAAAATTAACGAGAGCAAGTTACCGCAAGTGAGAAATCAAACAAAGTGTTCGAAAACAACCCTAGCTGATCTAGGCGACAAAACGAAGTAACTTAAAAGATAAAATCTCTCGCTAACATTGTAGCAGTTGCGGCCTCAGGAATTCCGGTATGGGTTGAACAGTCAAAGATTTAGGTGGGCCACATCATCAAATGAAAATATATTTTGATAATCACATTCTTATTGCATGATCCAAACAAAAATTCATTCACAAGTAATAGTAACTAAAAAATGTTTCAGCAAACGTAAATCATACAAATGTGTAATGCACTGAGTAACACGCTGCAGACTAACACTTAATATTCTTGAAAATTTCAGTTAAATTGTCTGTAATTCGTTAAATGTCAATTGTGCCCCAGAAAACTAGTTTAAGAAGAAGGATACACTGTCTAATCAATTTCGGGTTCAGTTTTCAAATTGTGTCATAATCGCTCACTGATGGCACACATATTACATGATAGTCCTAGTGGATGGACCAAGCTGATAGATATCAAGTTGATGACGAGAATTTGAAAATAAGTTGTCAATATTCTGGCGATGTCCGGGACAACGAGGCAACAGCATAATAACTATTGTCTAGATACGTACCTTGTACAAACTAAAAAATGTTTCAGCGAACGTAAATCATACAAATGTGTAATGCACTGAGCAACACGCTGCAGACTAACACTTAATATTCTTGAAAATTTCAGTTAAATTGTCTGTCATTCGTTAAATGTCAATTGTGCCCCAGAAAACTAGTTTAAGAAGAAGGATACACTGTCTAATCAATTTCGGGTTCAGTTTTCAAATTGTGTCATAATCGCTCACTGATGGCACACATATTACATGATAGTCCTAGTGGATGGACCAAGCTGATAGATATCAAGCTGATGACGAGAATTTCAAAATAAGTTGTCAACATTCTGGCGATGTCCAGGACAACGAGGCAACAGCATAAGAACTATTGTCTAGATACGTACCTTGTACATATTTCCAAATTTTCAAATCCATCTGAGTTCCTTATCATCCAAGTGACGTCAGCAACAATTCTGGAAGCTGAAGAAGAAGGGAGTTCCGTCTAGGACGATCTCTGCTTACGAAAACAAGGTACGTGGATGACAACATGGTTAGCTGTCATCGAGTATTGTTTCCTTTTATCCTTATCTATTATCAGATTTAAAACCTGATGACGGACTCAGATTCGAAGGCCCTCCCGATGGCGTAGTGGTACCATAGTCACCTTGTAATCAAGGGGTCACGGGTTTGAAAATTACTAAATATTTAAAATGTACATACAGAGTAGTGTTTTGCAGGGACTCCATGGCCATTTTCGCTCGTTAGTACTCGTACGAGTGTCCCACACTCGAGCGTGCTACGCTCGAGCGTTTACAATGCAATATATCATTTTAATGTGACAATAATCGTAGATACAGATACGTAAAATATCCGCCTTGGTAGTTTCAGCCCACAGTCATCTTTCACTTTCATTTGTCACTGTGTATTTGTAAGGTAGACACTAAACTACACTTGTCAAGGAGATAAGGACTATTTTTACTTAAATTTCAATTTCACGGAATCTTTCACTCCACAATTCATATTTGAAGGCCCAATACCACAGACAAATTACGGTTCTACGTGTATTACTGGGCTTCCAATGTATTACTCATTTTACCTGTTCGAGCGTTATTCGCTCGAGCGAAGAAGCTCTCAATTCCGTACGCTATCTAGCGTTATCCGTGCGAACTATTTGACGCTCGAGCGAAATCCTCTCCCTGGAGCACTCTAATAACCAGACAACTAGAATAGAATAGAATTTATTTTCAAGTATGAGCCTTTACAGCTGTACATACCATACAAGGATGAAAAAGTTTTGTACAATTTTCCTAAACCCCTCCTCCTCTCAGTCTACTTCCACATAAATACTGCTTGGGAGTTCACAAACACTATTTCATTTCAACTCTTTCACTACACTTGCACTATTACCTGAGTGATTCCTAAATTTTCTCACATTTATTTATTTATTTATTTATTTAGTAACCCCCCCCCCCCCGTCACACATGTTGGCTATCCCCACTGAGCTTCTTTGCTCTTTTTACCCAGGCGTAGTGTAGGAAAGTTCCCAGATTCCTTATTTGCGCCTCTTCCCCTCTCGGTCTCTCCTTCCTAATAACACTTGTCATATTCTCAATGTTAGCTTAATTTATTTCCCTGGTATATTTTATATATTTTTGTCTTGCCTTCCCTGCTTATTTGCACTGGAGGAGAATGTGAAATTTTGTCTCGTCTTCACCGCATAGCGGGCATTCTACGCTCCCGTCCTCCCGTTTTAGTTTAACTTGTGCCCATCCCCCCAGTCTGAACCAGGCCAATCCTGACCCTTTCTTTGCGCCACATAAATCCACGTAGTTCCTACTTCCCCATTCTTGGTCCGTATCCACTATTTTCGCTGATGTTAATGATATTTTTGTGTCGCATTCTGCCAAAATTTTCTGCTTGTTAATGTCTTCCAGTCTGGCACGTATGGCACCTAGCATCTGCATATCAATTCTCCCCTCTATTCCCTCTTCCCACACCCATTCCAGCCCTATACTGTATAATTCCGTCTTTATTTTTGCTACCCATTGCCTCCCATTACCCCCATTATCTGTTATTGTACACAGAGTTTCTTCAAATGTCCTCCCTCCATGGTGATCAGTTTTGCCCAGTATTTAATGCTCCTAATTTTGGCATTAACTTCCTCTCTTAATTTTCCCATTTCCCTAAGTGCCCCAAATGTTACCATACCCCTTCCTACTCCTAGCCCTTGTTTTAGGAATCTAGACTGTACGACGTTTACGGTTTTCTCTCCCTCCCAGACCCATAGTTCGATTCCATAGGGCAGTGTTGCCTTAACTGTGGCCTCGTACACTCCCTCCAGAATTATATATTGGTATATTTGGTACTTTGTATTTTATTTTTCTTGTTTTTTCCAACGCAAACTTTGCTTTACATTTATTCCTGTGTACGTGCCTTGCCCACCTACCCATCATTGTCATCACCATGCCTGAATAATCGTACTGTTTCACCCTATCGACACTTGTCTCTCCGTATTTTCATTGTTCATCCTTACCAAATACATACCCATTCTTAAATACCATTATTTTGGTATTCTTGATATTTACTCGCATGGCCCACTTCCCGCAATATCCTTGTAATGTGTCGAGACCGTTCTGTAGACCCGCTGTTGTGTTCGAAATCAGTACCAGGTCGTCTGCGTACAACAGAAGCGGTACCTTTATGTCGGATATCGTTGGTGGATCGCTGTCCCTCTGCGCTATTTCCTCCATGATATCGTTGATGAAGAGGATAAACAGCAGAGGGAGAGAACGCACCCCTGCTTCACCCCCAGTATTGATTCATTTGCACCTGTAACGCCCTCATTCCAGCACTTTACGCAAAACTTAACTTTTTCATATGCCGCTTGGAGAGATCTGATCATTGTGGCGGATACCCCAGGATCCCATAATTTTGCCCACAACATTTGCCTGTTAACCGTGTCAAACGCCTTTTAGAAATCCACATAGCAGCAATATAGTTTCCCCCTTTTGACCCCTAGTTTTTCTTGTATTAATGTTTGCAATACAAGTACGATGTCTATTGTCTGAAATTGTTTCCGAAATCCAGCTTGCAGAGGGGAAAGTACATCAAAAATTTCGCACCATTTTTGTAAGCATCTATATAATATCGACCAGACCACTAGCAAAGAGTTGTCAACGTTAGTAAACTTGAGGATAGAATGATGTCCTCCATATGAGAGTAATGAAAACGAACCCAGAATGTGTCACAAACTAATACATTTTTTTTCCTCCACTGGCTGGTATTTCAAATTCATCTTTAGTATTTCAATGAGTATGGTAGTGGCCTTCAAATTTGGATCGTGAAGTGAAAGACGAAGTGAAATTGAAACTTAAGTGAACATAGTCATTATGTCCATGCTAAAATGTAGTTTAGCCTATCTTACCAATACATGAAAATGAAATGCATAAGTGATTGTGGGCTGAAACTACCGGGACGGATATTTAACATGTTAAAATGATATTCCACTGTAGAAGACTCGAACGAAAGTGGTTCCATGCAGTACTCTAGTACTAATACAATTCTTTCTTTTGAGCTCAGTCATTACAAATAGCACATTAGAAGGTAGCTAAACAAAGTAACTTGTTCTCGTCAATGGAAGTGTAATTTTGGAGGCTAGTAAATATATAAAAAATATATATGTTAGCTTTCGAAGTATCTCAGAAGATGTTATTCACAAAACTACCGCAAGGGGGGAAACATAACATAACCCAGACGAACACGATCCAACCTAGAGCGACACATACCAACGGATCCACTTCAATCCAACCCAACCCTCCATACTTTACTTCTATTATTATTAATAATAACTTCATGAATTGTGTGTATAACACTACACTAACCTCTCATAGCCACAACGTGTTTCACAATTCTCTAAAATTCAATTAAAACTCCATCCCAATTTTACGAAAATATCTAACGTAATATAAACCAACCTATAAAAAAGTTGGAGAACCCGAAGCAAAGTAACCCAACGGAGCACAATCCAGTTTTACCCAATCCGACCAATTTCGGGGCGACCCTACTGAACCCACGGACCCAGCAAATTTTTCTCATTTTATTATTCAGAATGACATCGTCGTGAGTTGTGTACATGATTAATTAAATTGAATGAATTGTAGTTTTAAGTTCACTTTATGCACAGATAGACTAACCGGGACTGGACCTACAGTTCAAAGTGGAATCCGAACCACTATGTGCCTCCACCGGGTATCGAAGCCGGGACCCCTTGATTACAAGACGATAACAGTACCACTACGCCATCTGGAAGGCGAATTTCGTACATGATCGAGACCCTGTGGCCGAGTGGTTAGCACATTGCGCTGCGACGCCAAGGTTCCCGGGTTCGAATCCCGCTCGGGCTTGGTTGTTTGTGAATGTCCATTCATCATTTCATCACTCATCCCCATCTTCGCAAATTAGCCAAGAGGCACAAAACGCGAAGTAAAATAAACTCAATCAATCAATAGAGACCCTGACAGAGACATGATGGAGCATTCCCTTCAAAGAACCACATCATAGTTCACAATTTCCTAAAATTTAATTAAAATTCTATTCTCAATTCACCAAACTTCACTTCAGCAAACTAACCTAAGTAGATCCTAACCAAACCATATCAACGCGATCCAACCTAAGCCAACACATGTAAAATCCTATAAACAGGAAGTTAGCGGGTGTCACTTATCGCACAAGACTCAAGCAACCTAGTTGTTAAGTTAGGCTTGTTATGTTTAGTTCTCTTAGCGTAAATAACATATTTGCGTTATATTTATGCTTAGAGGAAAACCTAAAAACGAAGGTATTCCGCACTGATACAACACGAAGGTTGCTAGAGTCTTAAGATCCGATATAAGTGAGATCCGAAGTGAGCCTACCTTATTTTGGACAGCGTTCCAAAAGAATATCAGCAATACGGAGCACTAACGATTGGCAAAGTTTGATAAGTTTCTTGTAAAACTAAAAATGTGGCTTGCCCGCCCTGTTTTGGAACAGACTTTGTTCCAAACCAGCACTAACGAAAATGTTTACTGCTAAAACCAGCGGGTGCAGTCCACTAGCGCACAAAAGAAAGTGTGGTATTATATGATATACATCTTTTCGTTACATTCCATTAACAACCTCCCCAGGTTGCCTTTTGCCCCATCACAGAGAAATGCACTTATCAGGATTTCACTCTACGAGCGTACTATTAAGCATAGCGCTAACCTGCCCCCGCAGTTTATCACGCTGAGGTGCATCTCTATGCATCCATCTGGCTCAGTAAAAAACTGCCTCAATCCATAGGGCATTGTATCGGAGTATCCGAGAGAGTCGGCAACTGTCTGAGTATCTGGGAGTCTGATGCCCGTTTACACCAGCCCAGCCGTTGGACACGTGTCAACGAGTGAATTTGTTCATTGATTCTCACTATTAATTATAAAGACTGAATCAGTGGTTAGTATTAGGGAAAAGCCAGAAAAGTACATTATACGTTAAATTAAAATGAATGAAATGAAAATGGTTGCCAAATTTCTTAGCCATTGTCCGAATGTTCTGCCAGGTTATTGAAATTTTCAGGGGGACTTTTCTATTTCCGGAGAGGATTCCACCGAATTCATCGATGGGTCATATCGCCATGATTGAACCTGCAACGTTCGAAAGACGCGAGACAACCGGGTGAGGCGAACGGTGTGCCATTGGTCGCCGCTGTTGCATTACAAATTATTGCTACTCACATCTGTCGGGAGTATGAGAACTCTTATGCACTCAGGGCTTGCGGGGTGAAAATATGGGAAACTCGATTACTAAACATTACATAACTATTTATTTAAATAAAGGCTCTTTGAACATGCTTTTGCCAAAACTTGCTTACAATTTTTATCATTTACAAAGTCCAAATTACAATAAAATTTCCTTTGCATAAAACTACACTCGTTTACAATGGCAGAATGAGAAAAACTTGCATATACCAAAATTGATACAATTCTTAAACAATTTAATATTATTAAAATGTGCCCCTTATTAATTCTAAAGTTCCTTTACCTTGGCGCTATTAACTTTTAATCGGGTGCCAATGACATTGATACTAAAATTTACTTATCCTGATTATAGTCGTCTTCGTTAAAGAGCGAGGAGTAGGGGGTGGGGATATATATAAACCAAAAGAGAAACCGAGGCGCCTCTAGTGGCATACATATGAACTCGGTGCTTAAGGTATATTGAATACAGCCAAAGTTACCAACTTAGGGTATTAATTAACATACAGATCAGAAGTGCCATTACAAAATAAACTAATGAAAATACAACCTTGAAAACCTCATAAACGTACAAACCAGGCTGACAGCCGGGGACGTTACAAACCCAATAAGCACTGGATTTTCGGACATATAAACAACATATGTGTTCTTCGTAATTACTTGTCACGTCATGTCGACAATGAAATGACAATAAGTGCGAGTTCTCTACAGTTCGTAACACTGCACATTAACCGGAATCGAATTGCGCCAGTCTACCTGACTATGTTTTTGGCTTCTGGGAAGCTTCGAAAGCTTCACACTTATATTTCCGTTGTACATGGTAAGTACACGATGGTAGAGGCAAAAAAGTCTCAGTAAACGTGGGGTAGTAAACGAACCGTTGACGAGATACGTAATTACAAATAGATGATTATGATCCGCCACTGACTTTATTGTTTGCAGACATCGTATGCTTTTCCCGTGTGAGGTGCCATAGTCCTACTTAGTAACAAATAACAGAATTAAAAGGTTCACTTCGCTAAGCATTACTGTTTCTTTTAGTATATCAAGGACTATTGTACTGTAAGCACGTTACATGTGCGGCAGTGTTCAGTTTTAAACAAAGAAATCTCGCAGTGCGCAAGGAGACAAGCGCACGATGTGCACAAACAATCTAGTCAATGGCGGATCGTAACCATACATTACACAATTATCTCGCAAAGGATGTGCACAAACAATCTAGTCAGTGGCGGATCGTAACCATACATTAGCAATTATCTCGCAAACGGTCCGTTTGCGACCCCATGTCCACTGATACGTTTCTGCTTCTACAAGGGTTGGATAAAAAGTAATGTCAACACTGGTATAATTGGTACTTGACTGTATTGGCAGAGGAGCACGTGTTACATTCCTTCAAAGTAATCGCCCCTCATCTCTACGACCTTCTGTCACACGTATGGAAGGCGTCGTACACCGTCAGCGCGTCCATCTCTGTCGATGTCCCGCAGTGACCGCCCTATAGTACGTATGATGGCTTCGCGCGTGTCGTAGTGCTTCCCGCCCAGTGGTTCCTTCATTTTGACAAAACGGTCGTAATCACACGGTCTCATACCGGTATACCGGTGAATACGGCGGATGTTCCAGTACCTCCCACTACCAGTTATGCAGGAGCGCCGTCACATTGTTCGCAGTGTGACACCTTGCATTGTCAAGCAGGATGATGGGACACCGTGCCGTCGCTTCCTTCTTAACGCGAGACGAAGTTGGTGTTGCAAGGAGGTGCAGAAGTAGGCTGCATTGACCGTCTGCCTGAGAGACGTTGTTCTTCTTGCCTAAACATATTGTTAGGACGCTTGCACTCTCGTCCTCTGCTTCAGAGCACTGCTGTCTTTGATTGAATAACATACAATCGCTCCCACTCACTATACTTCCTCGTCTGACATTCCTTTATCAGCCACGAAACGCTTGTGGCGCTGTGACTCACCCCTTTCACGGGACAGCAGTGTTGCCATTACTTTTTATCCAACCCTTGTACTATCGTGTACTTTTCACCGTTTCAGTTTGCGCTATCACTTCTGATACACCTTGTATATAAATATTGGAATATGTAGCATATCTATAGAACATTGGAGCCGCGGTGATCTATTCGGTAGCCACGCGGGAGACCGAGTTCGATTCCCGCAATCGGTGATCTAAGGTTGGAATTTTTCCGGTCTTGTCCTCACATAAAGTGGCTCTGCGGCTTACCCAGCATCAAATAAAGGGGTACCTCTGGGGCAACCCTGGGGGTTAAGGCGACCGTAGCGTGGTACTGATCACATCACCTCCAAAATGGCCGAGATCAATAGAATGTGTTGGGCTCTATCCCCCCCACACACCCTGTATATGCCCCATGGCATAGTGCAATCTGCACGGGGAACTTTACCTGTACCCTATATTGGGATCAGCATAAATCACAGGTTTCTACACCATATTTTGGAACGGAAGGAGTAATTGTTATGCAACAGATAGACTCCTAGAACTAGAAATTTTCGAAAGTCAATGGGTGCTACAGGCGAACAGGTTCTACAAACGCCATTATTCTGACTTTACTTGTTAGCCATATAAATGATCCATTGGCGCCACTGTAAGTTCCGGTTGCCGGTCCACAGTTATTTCTTTGTTAACTATCTAATCGTCATTGAGGGCTCACACTTATTCTGGCAAAACTAACTCCCTGAATTTTTCAAATTTTGCAAGTAATTTTAATATAGTTTTTAACCAAGGTGCACAAGTTATTCAAGAGAATCACTTATGTTCAACATAGTTCAAAATAAATTACCATAAATAAACTGTTGAAACATTTTTGTGTATAGCATGCCTCCCACGAGGAGGCTGGTTCAAGAAAATGATTAAATTTATTTTCACTCACATTTCCTGGCAAAACAAAAAAAATACGGATTTTCACTCAACTTCGGATGTATTTTTGAAATCCCTGACTTTCCCCGTGCCTTTTCACTCATGGATTCATTCGGTTGACTTCAGGTCAGTTGGAACCGTGGATGTCATCCCCAAAATTAGCCAAAAGTAGGAGATAAATGACGTAAAATAACAAAAAACAAAATTATATAAACTCTATTTATTCACGGGGTGTACGGGGAGACCCTTTCAGAAAGGGAATCAAATGTCAGACTCTGTCTCATGTATAAAAACCCTTGACTGCATCTTGCAGACTATCGAGGCTCTGGCGTATGGCTCACGGCCAGTATGAACCCTCTGTGAGCCTTATGTTGTCTTATTTGAATTTCTTTTTAAGTCCACTTTATGCACGGAAAGGCTAATGGGGACTGGACCTACAGATTAAAGTGGGATCCGAACCACCGTGCAATACAAGGTGACGACGTTACCATCACGCCATCAGGGAGTCATGTGTTGTCTTGCTCATATGTGTTCATGGTTATTCCTTGTCTTGTAATGAACGGGGCTCGGGTTCGATACCCTGAGGAGGAGCATAGTGGTTCGTACCGCACTTTAAACTGTAGTTTAAGTCCCTATTAGCCTATCTGTGCATAAAATGGACTTAGAACAAATACTCAACGTTATCCATCTCATCTCATCTACATTCATTCTCCCCTTCGAGATTAGCCGAAAGTGGCAGAAAAGTGGTCAAATATATAATTTCAATCGAAAAGTCAACCTATTTATGCACACAGTTTAACCGGGTCGACCACGAACCATCGACTCCTTGTAGCAAGAAGATACCCTCAGAAGGTCACGAAGCGATAGGGATACGCGAGTTTCCCCGTCCGTCCGCTGATGTCGCTGCGGTCAGCGTTCCTCTCCCATTCAGCAGCCCTGCCGGAAGGATGAATGAAGATCCACGAAGGCAAAAGTTTTCTTCTCCGTGCACTGCATCTCCTTCAATTAAATCTCAAAATATATAGCAGACCTCGGTGAAGGTAAACTAATTCCAATTCGGCCCTTCCCGAGCCCCCACCCCCCACCCCGCAGCCGCGTTCCCGGCAAAGTCTCCCCTCTGAGGTTTTGGGGCAGCCTGCGCAGTAGTTCCCTGTTCCACCACGGTGGGGCGCGAATGGGATCGCTGAGAAAGTGAATGAACGTCGTTCGATTCCCGGCCGGAGCTATTTTTAGCTCTGCGCGGCCCAGGACTACGTGGCAGGAATTAGGCGTTCGCTCCACAGGTTTACCGTAGCAGGTGAGAGGCGTGGTCCCCTGCTTACGTCACGTCACGTGACTACTGCAGCGCCATCGAAGGAGGTGCTGTAACGTCCGTAGGTGGTTGGAAAAACAAAAGAAGGAAAGCTCTGGCTTTCTCCGTTGCAGAAATGAATACTTCGCATCTCTCTAGAACAACAATTACATTTGTGCGAACGAAAACAATTTGGCATTTATGGCGGAAAATATTTTAAAGTTCCCCCCCCCCCCCAAAAAAATATCCTTTCTCATTTATAAAGTTTAAATGTTGCAACGATTTACTGTTCGGAAGTAAAGGGATCCACAAATGTGACGTCATGTTGTTCGGGCGGGATCCGCGAATAGAATTAAGGCAACGTAAAACTGAGATTACCAATATACTGTATTTTCATAGATACTGTCGCGCATTATTTTTCTTTATTGATTATCGAAGTTGATGACTTTCATTATCAATTTCGAAATATAATTGCCGACCTCCGTGGCTGAGTTGTTATCACAACGCGCTGCAACACCAGAGGTCCCGAGTTCGAATCCAGTTCTGGGCATGGGTGGTCCTTGTGAGTGTTCCTTCATCAATTTCATCATATCATCTCTCACCCTCATTTTCCCAACAAGGCAAAAGTGGCAGAAAAGCGAAGTAAAAAAACAAAACAAATTAAGCAATAGAAATGTAATGTCACGTCATTGGTAAGGAATCCTAATTTGATATCGCCACCTTATAGACCGAGAACTTGTAAGAGGTCGACTCAAGATCCCTCCACTGAAGGTTCTGGGTTCGAGTAACTTCCTGAGCATGGCTGTTCCATCATGTCAATTTCATCTAATCATCATTCATCCTTATCGTTGCAATTATCCAAAGGGACAGATTATTATTATTATCATTTATATGTTCAGCACAGATTACATTTCCCAATTTGTTGAACATAATACATTGTGAATAAATAACAACAGAGGATAAAAATAATACATGAAAGTATGAGCATCTAATGTTATGTACACAATATTTACATCAACTTATGAACTTATTGTTGTGATTATCTTTTTTTCAGCACACTACGTGAGTCTGTGCGCACTGCAGGTGAAAACATATGCGTGTTGACCCTTGACCTCTCCGTATAGAATAATTTTCTGTTTCTTGCACTGTGTCGGCCTACATTAAAGTTTATACTTTCTAACAGTGCAGAACACTCATAGCCATGATTAATCAGTTTCTGTAAAAAAAAAATGACATCAGTGACGACTCTTCTGTTGAACAAAGTTTCCAGACCACAATGCTTGCATAAAAATGTATAGTTCTTTTTGTGCACAGCCATTTCACAAAATGCCTTTGGACGCTCTCCACTTCCTCTTGCCATGTTTTGTACTGTAGATTTCATATGAGACTGCAGTATTCCAGTACTGGACGAACGAGTGTGACGTATATTTTTACAACCGTAGGCACACAAAAATTAAACAGATAATACAAATACAAAAATTTAACAATATTCATTAACTACATAGTGAAGCCCTTAACGCTTGTACGTACTACAATGTTTCCCTAATCATTGCTGTCGATGGACCTTCAGCTTAAAATAGGGACTGCTAGTACCTCAGTGCTCGACGGGAGTGCATTCGAATGACATAAGAAAACTGATCAGAGGAATGAAAAACAAAACTATCTTACTGTTTTATCGTTTAATCTGAACAATGATATTATTTTAACATCTTTTCCTTACGGCAAGTGAGAAAATAACGTTGAGTTCCCTTCGAAAACTTACAAGATAAGAACAACAAAATGCTCATTATCTGCATTGGAAATTGACTAGCAAGATCACTTTCGCAAAGCATTTCAATTATCAAAATATGTTTTTAAACTATTGCGTCCTCTGACATTTTGATCTCGTTATTGGCTTCTGTTCGGATCACTTCGTAACTAATCTCTTTCGTATTAAAATAATTTACCAAAAAGGGAAAAGGACAACTTATACCTTGCGAAGCTGAACAAGATTATTCTCTAATTCCCCGCACGTTTAAAACTCGTTTTTCCTCGGTGCCATCGTGACGTTTGTCTGCGACCGAATGACGTCATTGTGGTGATCAATGAATGAACTCCTGCAGTCTGTGGCTAAACCTTACATTGCAGATCTTGTTACGCAAGTTCGACAATTGAATTGGTTAACTGAACTTTGTAACATACATGAATCAATCAATCAAAGATATGTAAAAGTAGAACACATGCTTTCTCTTGCTTAACGTGCCTATGGAATGCTTAGTGTCAATACTGAGATTAAAATGAGGATATGTACATAAAGTTAAATTACTTACTTACATACTTCGTCTTCCCTTTCGTGCTGTTAGGCATCGGGGTTCTTTAGCCATCTGCTAAATCTCTTCCTATCTTGTGCCATTCTCTTGACTTATATTAATGTCTTCCCTCTTTTAGTAACCATCTCTGACAGTTTTTGTTCCCATTCTATCCGAAGTCTTCCTCTTCCTCTCCTTCCTTCTGGTCTCGCTTCCATTACTTGTTTAGGTTTTCTTTCTTCTCCCATTCTCATGACATGGCCATACCAGCCCAGTGTTCTTCTCTCTATTATCTCTTCAATTGATCCTATTGGAAGCTGTTCTCTGATTTTAGTGCTCCTGATTCTATCTCGTCTGGTTTTCCCTACCACTCTTCTGAGGTATTACATCTCTGTTGCGTTTAATCTAGATTTATGCTTATTTTGGAGCGTTATACTTTCTATGCCGAGCATTGTTGGTGTAATTATGGTTTTATAAATCCTTAATTTTATATTTTCTTGTACCTCCATTTTCCCCACTATTGTATTATATATTTGGTAATATATTTTTTTGTTTTTAGAACTCTGTTAATTATTTCTTCTCCTACTTTTCCATCGCCTGTTATTACTGTTCCCAAATATTCGTATCTATTAACTTGTTCTAGCTGTTCTCCTTGCCATTTTATTTCCAACCTCTCTTCATTTCCATGCTTTGATATATTAATTACTTTACTCTTCTTTGGGTTCACTATATTTTCTCTATCCTGCATTGAGCTGGCCTATTCTATTAATGTATGTTGTAGTTCCTGTTTAGGATGTTATTTGAATATTTATTAATGCTATGTCATCAGCATACAGAAGTGATTTTATATAAACTGGTTTCAGTTTCCTATTCCAAACCTTACATTTTCGAGTTGTTCTTCTACATTTTTTATGTATTTGATCCATTAGTATTATAAATAGTAAAGGGCTGAGCCTATCTCCTTGTTTAACTCCTTTGTTCATTTTAAATTCTTTTGATTTCTCGCCTTCTATTCTCACTATTCCTTTAAATGTCTTGTAGACACTTTGTATTCTTTTCACTACTTTTTCTGATGCTCCTATTTTCTGTCATGCTGACCATAGTTGTCGTGCTGCCTTTAAATCCAAGAAAGGCTTCAAATAGTTCATTTTCTCTGCTAAGGAATTTATCTAAACTTGTCGTAGCGTGAAAATGTGATCATGAGTTTGTCTTCATCTTCTGAAAGCTGCTTGTCCTTCTTCTAACTCCATTTCTACTTCATCTCTTAGCCTTTTTCCTAAGATTCTTGTGTATATTTTTAGAGCTACTGAAGATAGACAAATGGCTCTATAATTTTCACATTTTACAGTGCTACCCTTTTTGTGGATTGGTATGATCATGTTTATTTCCCAATCATTGGATATTTTAATTATCTTCCATGCTTCATTACAAATCTTCTACAACCATTGTACAACTTTCTTTCCTCCCAGCTTTATTAGTTCTGGGTTTACTCTTTCTGCTCCTGCTACTGTTCCTAATTTCACTACTTCTTGCATTCTTATTTCATCTTTTCCATTCTCTTCTTCATTTGCACTTTCTATTGCATCTTCTTCATTCATATTTCCATTTTCATCTCTAAATGTGTATTCGTAATACTTACTCCATGTCTTCAATATATCTTCAGTTTCTGTTTGTATCTTTCCTGATTCATCTTCTATGTTTATTATTCTCTTCCCATATATTCCTTTCATTACTTTTACTGTCTACCAGAACTTTTGACTATTCCTTTGATAGTTTTTCTCTATTTTTAACCCAAACTCTTCCCATGATTCTTTCTTTGCTTCGTTTCTTCTCTGAACATACTCTATTCATTTCTCCTCTGTCAAATTTTTCATGTACCTCTTCAATGCGTGTTTCTTCCTTTTAACTATTTCTTTAACTAGATTATTGCACCACCTTGATCATTTCTTTTGATCAACTACGCTTGTTAAACCACAAAATTCTGAAGCTGTCTTAATCAATGCTCTTTTTAGAATATTCCGTATCAATCCATAGGATTATTCTTTTTTTTATTTTAACTTTCTCTAGAAGCTTCAATTTACCAAGGTACATTCACTTGTTTACAACAGCTGTCCACTCCTCTCAGGTATTTGAATTATACACAGTCGAGTGTTAAGCAGACTTCCACTTCCTGATATATTGAGGCTACAAGGTTTACAACAAGTAAACAAGGAGTAAGGAGCTGACAATAGGAGGAAGATAAAAACTCACGTATGAGCGTATAGCAAGTCTCTAGAGACAGGGGTTTAGAGGAGCGGGCAGACTGGCAGGGACTCACTTTTCGATTGGATTAGAGACAGGCAAGAGCACTTTGGGAAGGAGAGAAGGAGAGCAGTCTACCTGACTTAGGCGAACTACCTTCCAAGCCTGGAGAAAGGATGGTTTGATTTTACTCTTCGATTTTAACTTCATCATCATTCTTCTAAGTCTAGACAGGCATTTATTCTAATACTTACCATGTATGATTCGGGTTCGAAGATTCTAAAATCCAACGAGTGACTATTTGCCATTTCTAGTTGTTTAAGGTATTTTATTTCAGTTGTGCCTTTTGCTGCCAAGCCTTTAACTTGTCGTTATGACAAGTGATCTCATCATTAATGAGGATGAATGATGATTAGCTTCATCACCCATTGGGAGTGGCATCTTTCTTCTAATTCTTCTTTTTTATGGTTCTGGATACTTAGCTATCTCTCTCCTTTGTTCAACTCTTCCTTCACTTGCCTCTTAAATTCCTTTTGCTTACATTCTGTCTTCAGTTTCCGTATCTTAATTTTTGGGTACTTGACTTTTCGTATATGTTTAGGTTCCTGAAATCTTGTTTTCGTTATTAATAATTTATGTTCGGTGCTTAGTTCTGCACTTCTGTACATTCTGACATCACGCATTGCATATCTTGTATTTTTTGCGTAAGTGAAATAATCTACTGTACTTCTTGCTCTACTTCCTTCTCCTACAAATATTATTTTATGTATTGTTTTATGTGGGAAAAATGTATTTCCTATAAGTAAATTATTTTCTATACAATATTCAATCATTCTTTATCCACTACTTTTTTCCACTGTTTCTACTGTATACTTTCCCATGCACTCAATTCCGTTCATTTCCAATTCTGGCATTCCAGTCTCCCATGATCACGTCTCGCAAAGTCCTTAGACTCGTTCATAGTATCCTCCAGGTTGACGTAGCAAATATATTTTTTACATTGATTTGCATCCTCTGGAGGTGCATAGTTAAATTAATTATTACAATTGGGTGATTAACGGTAGGGATTTGGGGAATGTTTCAATATAAATTTTCTTTTAATTGCTCTATATTGCAACTATTACTTCGTTATCATGTTAAATAATTTCAGTTACTTTATAAATAACTAACTAACCCTCTAGCATTCTTAAACCTGAAGGTTTATGGCTGTAGCATAGCCTGAAAGCCTTTCATCTGTCCCTATCCTGTGCAAGATCAATCCAATCTTTTCCATCCTTACAGATTTCCTTAAGGTCCATCTCAACGTTATCCCTCCGTCTTCGTCTTGGCCTTCCTACGGGTTTCAATTAGTCCATTATTTCATAAATACATTGAACAGAAAACACGAAAGTGAAGATGTTACTTCTGTGTGTTCACGTATCAGAAATGAAACAGCGCAGGATGTATTTCACTCTTGACTCTATTCAGTTTCTTCTTCTTCTTTTATTGGCTCACGCCGCTTTTTAGCGATTTCTAGCCAAAGTTGCCGAGTACTGGTTTTATTGTCTTTGATCTTGCTATTCACTTTCCTGAAAAATAATCTCTGTTGTAACTTTTTCAGAATTATAGACCTTCCTGATTTTAAGATATAGTGAGGTGTTGTGGTTTCCGTTGGTATCGTTTATTCTGGGGGTTATGAACATTTTTATGTTGTGAAGTTATGATTCCGGGCAAAACCATAAAATACACACAATCGTAGTTTTAGGTTCAGAAATAAATATTGATATAGATATGGGATTTTTGCGCGTTGAAAATTTTTATATAAAGTATCACGATAGTGTTGCCGTAAATGGCATTGAAAAATAAATGGTTAATTGATTGTAAAGCTTCTCCACATTGGCAGCAAGTTAAGGGCACAACTAGCAGACGTACTAAGTGTTCATTAACTAATGTATGACCCTCACGCATTCTCAAAATATATAAAATTACTGCCGTGGTAGGTTCATATTTTTATACCATGGTGTACGATTACCGACTTGGGCGTGCCACTTGTAGAAGGTGGTATTGTAAAGCTCTTATTTTCCACCAATCTTCTCAACTTTATTCGGTTTCGATACAGCTATTGCATGGCTGTTGATTTTCGTCACCATAGAAGCGACGAAGTTCAAAATTTTACATTATTTGTACAACGCTTAACGAAAATGAGTAACAAAAAAACATAATCAACGCTGTACAAATGTAACTATTATGCAAATTTTCAACTTTTTGTAGAAAATGAATTGTCCTACCTAAATTAATAATTTTAAAAAAAATTAGTAATATTGTGAGGATCCACGGGACTTTCACGATAAGTAACTTTTTCTCAGAATGTTGCCTTGTTTTTGTAAGACCTGCTGGACAAATATACCTTTATCGCAATTGCAGAACGATTTATATTCCTTTGTTGTTTATATGCTAATCTCCGCGTAGTGATCTGTAGGTGTCTAAGGAATAAGTTGCTACGCTTATCCTGTTAAATTTTCATTGTCGAACTGCTGCAGACACGTCCTCAATTTGCCGAAATGTTTTGTTTATACAAATCCCCCTCTTATGTGAAAAAGTCGAATATTACCTTCGCCTGCACAGCTGGCCTTGACATTGCGTGGGGCTGTGGTTTCTACCATTCGAGAATGGAGGAAAACTCTCCGATTATTCTGACGTCAAGCCAAATTAAGACTCCATTTACGTGGACTAGTTTTATTTTGCGTTTTTAACTAACAAGTGCTTGAACTGTTTCTGTCGTAACTTCTCTCTTTTTTTAATAGATTTTTTTGTGTTAAATGTTGACGTGATGTTGCGATGGTGTTGTAAGAGAGGAAACGCTATTGGATGACCCGCTCAAATCTGGAAGGAAGCAGAGAACGAGATCTGTACCTGCGTCACAGGTTTGAAATAATTCCATCTCAAACAGGAAATAATTTAAGAAAAATCAAAATTATTATTTCACCAGATAAATTGAAAAAATCAAACAAGATCCCATCCGGAACAGTACTACGTATGTAATGTTTCCATGTTATTATAATTTTGACCTAATTATGTTCGTTTATCGATACTGAACAAATGGGTGATTCTGAAATTAGGGCGAACTTTTGACTTAGGAAAAAAATATTTGAAGATCTAAAAGTTAAGAAAGTTTTTCTTGATAATTAATATGTAATATTTTTATGCTATAAGATAGCACAACTAATAACATTTTATTTAACTAAACTACAGGGCGCAACAGCCCTCGAAGGTCCAGAGCCTGCCAATGCAATTCGTCTTTGGTTGATGCCTGGTCAGTGCATAGGATCCCATCGCCGCTGTTTTTCTGGCTTCGTGACCGGAGTTCGCTACTTCTTTTCAAGTAGCTTCCCAATTGTCCTCACAATGCTGGGTCAACGTTGAGATTTTAGGGGCTCTCACCGGGAATCGAACCCGGAACCGCTCGCACCAAAGGCGAGAGAGCTAACCACTTGGCTACGCGGGGACTACAACTTTTTATTTAATTATTGGAAATTTCATCCACCATGCCATCTTTGATTTCCTTTATGATGTTGGGTTGAATTACCCACAGTTTTAGGTTACAGTAAGTAAATTCTAATTTTATTATAATGTAATTATACTGGTCTACAAAATGAACTTTTTTTCTTTCACAAGAACAAAATTAACTGAATCTAGAAGTACTTTTCATGCTGAATGAGAATATACTTTTACATTTTTTTTTATCAGGCAGGGTTTTTGTGTGATAGGCGTGTAAACATTTAGGAAATCAGCACTTGACGTAAATCTGTATAATAAAAAAGTGTCATTCTGGCTTACCTAAAACGTTGAAGATAATGATTTGGAGGCATATTTTGCATTTGGGTTATCTCTCTTTATGGTCCAGAAATAGTCAGCCAGCATACGGAGGCAACATTTGCCTTGGCACTTTCTTCCATTGTAGAAATCTGCTGATGGAAACGCTCGCCATGCTAATCGCTGACAACCAGAAGCTTTTCTAGGTGGGAGTTTAAGAAGTGATTTTTTAAAGCCATGTTGCATCCCATAGGTTTCTTTGAATTCCCTCGAGCAGTCACTATATCACGATAGTTTTCTGATTTATGATTTCCAAGAAAATTGCAACATGAATTTTTGAAAGACTGCCAGGCTGCTTTTTCCAGTGGATTTAACAGTTTCTCAAAATGTTCATCAGCCATCAGAGATCTTATTTGTGCCCATATAAAAGTTCCTGGTTTCAGTTTCGCATCACTGGCATTGGGAAATTTCGATTTCAAGTACATAAATGCAGCAGAGTTTTCATCCATTGCTTTCACAAAAGTTTTCACGACTCGCAATTTGATATGCAATGGGGATAAATACACTCTTTCAAGATTCACTAAGTGGGTATTTGACACATTTTCCTGCCCAGGAATAAGAGATTCACGTTTTGGCCACAATTTTCTTATGTAGTGAGACTTCTTATCCCTGCTGTCCCATTCATACAAGAAACGGCAAAATTTAGTGTATCCAAGTTGCAAACCAAGCAGTAAGGCAATCAATCACCTTTAAGTCTCCAATGATATTCCAGTTATATTTACTATATTCGAGTATTTTTCCAGCATCAATTTCATACCTAAATCTCTTTCATACCAGCTGCATGCGCTACAGGTACTGATGGTAATTCATTGCCATTATGCAGCAGCATAGCTTTCAAATGAACTCTGGAAGAATCTGATTTGCTTGGTTCGATCAGTCTGTCATTAGAAATAAACAACGGCTACATAGATTACAATTGGTTTCCTCCATGTGGTAGTTGGATCGACTTCTTTGGTGTACGCCAATGTTATTATTCTCCTTCTTCATTAATATCAGCGGAGCGGGGGAGGAAGCTTTTACGTAACATTTTGCAAATCGACAATAGTATTGATATTGTAGATCGGTATTTCTATGTTTTGAGTGATTTTGTCAGATTATTAAATGCTGGATTACATATTGCACAATAACATCGCTCTTCTCGTGATTGGCTGTAAAATTTCCGAAATATTTTAAATTTGTAAAAAATTCGTGTTAAACAAAATCATGAAATATAACTCTGTCATAGCCTCATTTTCAGTGAAAGGTGATCGAAACTTGGGTTGCCAATACATTTAGCATCATTATGTATGCAAAAACGGGTGCGAGTGTTTGACAGGGGTGGTATAACACTTCTGGACGCAAGACTGAAGTGCACACTAATAGAGCCAGACGACCAGCCACCACTGCGCTGACCTTGGTATCAGAACAAAATTATTTGTAATACCATCACTCAAACAAGGTTACTTCAAAGCACATGGTCACTCGCTGTATCCTGAAATAGTGTTGCCATGTGTACTGTTACTCTAAAGAAGAATATTCCTGCCTTCCAAAACTCAAATTAAAATTTGCCCATGCTGGTGTCATAGCATCTAGGGTAGTGCTTCTCAACAACTGGGACGCGGCCCAACGCCAGGTCTTCGTATCAATTAAATAGGGCCGCGAGAGGTTCACTTGAAATTCGTCATCTTTGTTGCACAGCAATTTTCAATAACAGATAATCTGTCGTGAAATATTCTGATTAAGAGAATTAAGTAAGGGACATCATGGTAGGACAAATTGCATGGATATATTTTCATGTTTCTTATTTTGAACAAATTTTCATTATAATTGGGGGAAGACAAATGGTTTTATATCTAGAAAAGTATATGATGGGAAAAGCCTTAGAATCGCTCCGAGAGCTTAGTAATAAATTGTCCCTTATAGTAGAATCACCAATATTTAAAGTCCGAGCTCTGGTATGTTCTTTGATCGTACGGGGTTTATATAGAAGCTGTTGGATATGTTTTATGAGCTGTACAGCTGCAACAGTTATATTCATGGACAAAATAACACCAGGGTGTCTACAATTTCGAAAGAACAAAATTCCCTGACTTTTCCAGGTTTTCCAGATCAAGAACAAAAATTTTCCGTACTAAAGCCATTAGGGCAATTCATATACATAAACATGTGTGTAAGAAGGTCACTATATATTAGCAACAACACACTTAGAATTCCACTTATACAAGTCTTTAGAATATTCACTTCCACGTAGAAGTAATAACAAGAAGAGAAACTGAACAGAAATTGACTGTTGGAAAGGGTAATGCTTTCTACATATTGACTTATAGTTAACACATCATTTTTTGAATAAAAATTCATAACAATTACAGGATAAATAATATATAATTCCAGAAAATTTAGCAATATGTGTATTAATCCTAATATCTACCAAACACAACCTAAAAATTGCAACAATAAAATGAGAAATCAATAGCCACCTACTGTAGTATGTTCTGCAAGGAAATAGTCCAAAACAGGACATTTCCCTAGAGTATTTAATATAAAATTTGTACTGCAACTAAGAGCAACACTCAGAACTTCAAACCGAAGTATAATTTGTCCACAATAAATTTTAAATGTCTTGCTTGTCCTTTGAACCTACTTCTAGTGCACTACTGCAAAAACCGTTGATTTTTCCAGAAACAGTAAATTTCCCAGACATTTCCACGACTTTTCCGGGTTTCACAAACTGGTAGACACCATGTAACACGTAGAAAAGGAACAATTTGTCAGAAGTTAGAACGTGGTTTTGTTTATATTAACTTCATCCTTACAATGGATGGAGGATAGATGGCACTTAGACGATGCGAAATACTCGCCACTGTAGAACAACCGCTACGGACACGTCTCAAGGCACCCTCGATGTCCTCACTTATGAAAAATTCAGCGTCGGTCGGAAATGATTCTCGCAGCAAATCAGCGAGTGGGTGTAGTGATCTTTATCCCTCTCGGGCAGGCATCCGCGTCCGTTTCCCGGGACTGGCTCATTTGCATGCTCTGACCTCTGTAATTGGGGCCCCTATGACGGGCGTCCCGCCGGGAGACTCAGCTATTCCTACGAATTCATGAAAGGCAAATAAACACTCATGCGTAATGGACGGGGAGGTTTTTAAAAAGCAGGATAACGTTTCTGAATGATGAGGAACGGTGCTGATCTCCTGGCGAGGGTGAGTGACGAGTGTTTCCCTCGACGCATAATGAGGAGCGTGATTTCAGGTGCACGCGAGGCGGTTCCCAAGACAGTGGAAAGCAATAAATGAATGTTTAAGTGCTTAAAGGAGCAATTGCAATGTATATGTGTCAAAATTAATCCGAAATGTTCCGTTCGTACTTGTTTAAGGCAGGCCTGGATTTAGGGGGGGGGGGGTGTACCGACACGGCAAAGGGACTTTCAATGACTTGAAAAAGGTTACAAATGAAAAGAGGATATATATTTGAAATGTGGTAAAAGTAGGTATAACAAAATAAAACCACTTCAAATATTGCGTAGAAGTTATAAGTAAAATTGGGTGGCGGTGGGGCTCTCCATGTGTACAGAATGGTCACAAAGTGGGCGTATCCCCATTTCTTTTCAACACTACGATGGTCTTGGTTAAATGCTTGATATGGACACACACCCGATAGTGTACGAGTCCGGAACATCGATGCGGAGACCGTCATTTTCGTAGCACAGCCGAATTGTGGGCCATGTACTGGGAGATGTTCTGCGGAGATTAATGCGGAGTCACGTATACCGCGTTTGTTAGAACCTGTCCCTTTTCCCGCGCTAGCGATCGCTCGACAGTTTCGGTGCCAATGAGAAACGAGGAAAAAATCGTCTGCTGGCCAGCGAGGAGCGAATGGAAGCCAGAAGAGAGGCGCTTACGTAGACGTTGTTGCGACGTTGCGTATTTTAATTGGCTGCCTGGCTTTGACTTTCCCCAGCACGGAGAAAAGCCAGCGACCAGCTAGCGCGGGAACCGGGACATATTGTAACAAACGCGGTATACATCAAGGCATCTTTCACAGCTGCTCGTAACCCTTGTGTTGTGCGATACCTGTTATTTCTGACTCTGTCGTTCATGAACCCCAAGAGGTAATGTCGAGACCTTTTGGAAGTTGGGTTGAGGAAGCTGGTAATCTTCAGGACCGAAGAGTGCCAGAACATGGAGCAGAATTCGGCTGTGCTACTGAAATGATGGTCTCCATACCGATGATCCGGACTCTTATAAAGTATAAGGTATGTTCACATCAAAGCACTCAGAGGAGCCATAACCATTGTAGTGTCGAAACTAAACCTGGTTACTTCAACTTTGTGACCACTCTGTATAAATGCGGCCCTGGTTGAAGAGGTGCTTTCTCGAAACGTAGCGATAGAATATTATAGTAGGTAAGATGATAGGCAACGGATAACGTCCAATTTAATCTAATATGATTCAATTAGGACACAAGGTCACGATTCTTCAGGAAAGTTTGAAAAAAAAAGAGTCCAGAGGTAGCGCTAATTATAGGTAATAACGTATCTCAACACGGTCTGCTTTTGTGACATGGTAAGTTGTTCGGTCACGTGTCATCTCGGCTCCCAGATGGCGTAGTGGTAACGTCGTAGCCTTGTAATCAAGGGGTCCCGGGTTCGATACCCGGTGGTTCGGATCCCACTTTAAACTGTAGGTTCAGTCCCGATTAGCCTATCTGTGCATAAAGTGGACGTAAAACAACATATCAGTCAACGTGTTTCATCTTGGCAAATGGCAACGTATGCAAGCAGGAGTGGGAGAACGGAATCTATGAGCATGTCATTATTACCTCTGAGTGGAATGTTATTTACTCCAAAGTTCCGATACACTTTTTTCGACTGACACAACTTCATACTCTAAAAGAATTCCGCAGTTAAAACATCCGTTGAAGAATATTCTGAAAAGAGCATTTGGCGGAAAACGAAAGAAGAAGAGTATCCCTGTAGCGCGTTTGAGTGCAAGCTTCTTATATTTCGCGTAAGCCTCTTATTGCGAGGAACGGCCACAGAGATCCTCATGTTCCGAGGCAAAAAGCGATGGAGAAAGAGAGGGAAATCATCGATTCCTTTTTTGCCGCGAACAACGAAACAGGTTAAAGAACACGGAAGAGGAAGCTTGAATTATTAATTACAGGACCAACCGAAGTGGGTAATACAACAATTCCGCACAAGTTCGTACGGAATCCTCCATCGAATTCTGTAAGGCGATTTATTTCCATGCCAAGTTCATTTACTTAACGTAGTATTTCAAGTACAGGATGCCACAACCTGTAGCTAAAGGAACTACGAAACCTGGTTCACGCTCCGGAGATAAAGGAATTCACGCTACATGATTTTCTATAGACAAATACGCCCGTTGTCCATATCTATTTCATATTTGTTTAAAAAGTTGCAAAACTTGGCGAAAAAGTTTAAGCCCTCGGTTCCGATACTATTGGCTAATTGCGAAGATGCCTACAGCTTAAAGTTCGATCAAAAGAACGGTGTAACGTGCTTCCACAGATGATCAATACCGGGACCGCTTCATTACAAAGAACAGCGTTAACACTAAGCCATCAGGGAGGCGCACAAAAATGGGTCGGTGGTGTATTTAGGGGAGACCATCAGAAGTGTATTTACCCAGAAAATTGAAGAATAGAAAACGAAATTCACATATGCACTATACCATCATTTGTGCTATAAATTTGGTAATAAATAAAAGCTTTTAAATATTGTGCGTGGTTTAATAGGAGTAGGGATCAACTAAGGGGAGGGAAGTCACCATTTTTGTGGCCATAAGAACTGTCGTAAATTTTGGTCGGTTGAAATTTGCTTAGCGGCTAGATACCTTCAAAGACTACCTGATGTTGGACTCGATCGAAATCCGTCAGCGTCTTCAAAGTAGGATGATGAAGAACTGATTTTCTTCCATGTTTCCCCACGCTGTACAATTTCAATCAACTAAGGTTACAGGAATTTTAGAGCATTGCTGAAGCTACATTTATCCAACGTTCACGCCATCTTTAAATCCCTATGATAATTCGTGTGATTCAACAAGTGGAGAAAAATTTCTGCACGGCTCATGTTCTCTTGGAAGCAAAAGTGGGTTGCGTATACGCGTACGCAAAATCGGAATTAGTACTTCCGTACTTCCAGAGTTAGAGCTATTGATGCTCTAACGAATACACAATATGCGTTGGTGTGGAGAGTTTGTAGAGAAAAGTATTTTTTGACCGTTACAACGAACTTGTTCTCGCATGTACGGTCACCGTCAATAAAAAAAAATAGGACTGAAAGACATTACATGTGTGTTGCCTAACTTCATGGCGATGGCAGGACTTGCTAATGAATTTCGCTCTTCTCCGTATGCAGACAAGAGAAAATTTCTGGATCTACATGTCCCATTTTTACTGACGGCGCCTGTGCACCACATCGAACACAAAGCATTACATACCTCTGGGAGTTTCAGCTTCCTCAAAATCCGATATCTCAGAACTCCAAAGACCAATAAACAAAAAGCAAACTGATATAAATTTCACAATACACTCACACATTCAATATTTCTATCTACCATCGTTAGCCACGACGTGGTTGACGCCACTAGGATGTACCTTGCAACATGCAGCAGACTCAAAGGGTATTAGAAAGTCCTACAAGTAATTGTTGTACATTGTATGTAGTATAATTACAAAGAATAGTTGGAGTCAGGGGGAGTTAGTGCCAAGCCACATTTATTTTCCTCAGGCACATGCCAATACATTTCAATAAAAATAACATGAAAGTCAGTTACAGACATAAGCGTTGATATCTTTGAATTATTGGGGAGCATGTTGTCAAGCACACATATACATAATACCTATGTCTCCATTATTGAGGGAACGCCCAACGCCCAACCCCACCCGCCACTGACGATATCCGTATTTAGGGACATTACCCAGACAGATAAGGATAGATCGCCATTCTAGTAAAAACGCAGTTTTGTGGTCTTGATGTGTTTTATTTTGAGTTTGAGATTTGAGTCCACTTGATGCACATAGCAGCTAATCAGGACTGGACCTACAGTTGAAAGTGGGATCCGAACCACTGTGCAATGTGCTTCCATCGGGTATCGAACCCGGGACTTCATGATTACAATCCAACGTCGTTGCCATTACGCCATCGGGAAAGTCCGAATTTATGTCTATGTTTCCCGCAAGTACGAAAGCGTGATTTGGCACTACATCCCCTTCAGTTTATAAAATAATATTTGAACAGAACGTATACAGACGAATTCAAAACCAGAAACTTTGGCTTGATAGCGCTTTTTGCCAAACTGTAAGAAGCGTACAATATACGAAATGAAGCATCGTATTGTACGCGAGAAAAGAAGCAGGAGATGACGGCTCCAGTGTAGCCTCTCGCGTCACTAATCTCGGCTTCGAAAATGTAATCTTGCTTTTAATTACATTCCGCGGACGAAGGATTACGCAGGTAGCGGATCTTAAAATTGATCGTAAAACTCTCCTAAGTCACCCGAGGAATACAAGGGCACGGGCGGGAACGAGAGACGCGCCATTCGGAAGGTTTGCAAAACAAAATTTGGCGATGGGAGATGTTTTGCGGTGGGTTTTTTGTTTCCAGTGAGGACGATGTGGAGATGTTTTGGAACAGTCAGGGAAAATGATCTTGGTGGAGATTTGAAAAACAAGTTACAAGTTACACCATATTCTGAAAACCAAGCACGTGTTCTGCTATGCCTTTCATTTTTTTTTACCTGACCAGTCTGTCAAAAAGGAATGTGCATTATAGAGTGTGTTTTGTTGAATCAATAACAATGACTACAAGGCATATGTAGTATGGAGCAAGTACTGTAGTAAGAAAGAGGAAGGAGAGAGAGAGAGAGAGAGAGAGGATGGATAAGAAAATGAGAAGGCTAGACTTCTATGAAGATCCATCCAGAGATTGGAAACGATGAAGGTTTTATTTATTATAAAGAAGTGGCACCACAGGCAAATGCCCTTTTATAGTGTCCTAAGCAATACCGTATCATTCTAAAGAATGAGGGGATCTGAACCAGTCATTGTGCAATTAATTGCTGGGTGATGTAAGTTACTCATCATTCATCCTCTGATGAGAGCACTCGTCATTGGCATGACGAGTTAACGCTTGGCAATACGAAAGGTACAAATAAAATTAAGGAACTAAACTGCAGAAAAGACAATGGTCACTCGTTGGGTTTTGTGAACCTTTGAATCTGAATCATGGCTGGGTGTTAGGATAATTACCTGTCTATCTGATGAATTAGGATGAATAGAATATACGAAGTCCTCTGTTGGCTTCTCAATTTGTCGACCAGAGCGTCGTCTCACTTCTGCCCTACTGCTCTCCTAACCACTTCTCCCTTCTCAACTCCAATCCAAAAGTCAGTCCCCTCTCAGCTTGTCTCACCTCTATATCACTAGGCCATCGAGCTCTTCCTCCATGCCGAATCGTGTTTTTTAATTGCCACTATGCAAACCGCCGACTCCATAGGCAGAAGAAACTACCTGTTTCCTGAATGGCTCAGGAGGTTTGCATAGCACAACACTGTACATTGTTTACATGCCTCAGAGGCTGAGACAACTGAGAAAAACAAGTGAATGCCCTGGTCAACGTGAAGCATTCAGAGAGACTTAATAAAATAAACATATAATCTTAGGGATTGATACGATACATAAATCTTACACAGTAAGCGAGAGCAATAAAAATGCAGAAAATGAAACAAAATAGAAATAACTGCCACAATCGTTTACACAGTCTGTATGGTTGCACAGTAGAGTGCTACAGGAAGAAGATTTCGCTCGAGTGTCAAATAGTTCGCATGGACGACGCTAGATAGCTTACGGTATCAAGAGCTTCTTCGCTCGAGCGATATACACTCGAAGCCGAGTAGTACACGTATAACCAACCGTAATTTGTCTCTTGTAGTGGACCCTCAAATATAGATCGTGAAGTGAAAGGCGCAGTGAAATTGACACTTGAACATAGTCATCATCTCCATGTTAAAATGTAGGTTAGTCTATCTTACCAATACGTAGTAATATATGAAAACGAAATAGATGATTATGGGCTGAAACTACCAAGGCGGATATTTTACAGGTGTCTACGATTATTGTCACATTAAAGTGTTGCAGACTCAACCGAGTACGAGAAAGCGAAAGTGGTCCGATGCAGTACTTATTGGACAGTGTTACCCACAAACACAAGCTTCTTCAGTCAGTAAGATAATCCTATTATGTTATGTCAGAGATTGTAGGTTAAAGAAGGTAACACCGTTCAGACTTGGGGAAGAAAAAACCCCAAGTTGTGCTCAGTTTGCGCCAGGATCGAGCCGACGAAGACTTTCACTGCACCTCCTGGACCCTCTAGGGTGGAAAGGGAACTCTGTTCCGCGGAGCCTAAGCCTGGATCAGTTAACTTGGACCGTGATCTGCAGTCGACATTTGGAAGATAACTGAGCACTGAACATGCCCGAGCCGTTTAGTGAGAGTCAGCTGTGGAAAGCACAACTAACAACTCTACGCTGTCAAGTTGGCATCTTTTGGCTGCAAAGTGTACTGCGCCGAACACAGCGTGCTATGACTCCAGGGATCCCGGTTTCGAATTCCAACCTGGCCATGGGCTGTTTCCTTTTTGAGTGTCCCTTCATCAATCTTGTCGCTTATTCTCATTTTCGCGATTACCCAAAAGTGGCAGAAAAGCGAAACCAAATCAATAAACAAAAATATAGTTTTTACCTCTTACCTATCTTTAAAATATCTTTATTCATTTTGATTTTCTAAGACACCGTGGATTTAAAAATTAACCATTTGTTGGCTCTTAATTATTTTATTGTTACATAACGACGAACTTCAATGGAAACGACTCATGTCGGGTTAAAAATGTTTACGTATTCACATTTGTTCCTGGAATTTTAACAGACCACTTTAAATCGGTTTGCCTCTCACAGCAAGAAAAGCATCCTTATTTTTATCTTTATATGGCATTGGTAATTATCAATGCACAGAATTTTGTTTTGGTAGCCATGGCAATATAAGAGATTTTTGATAATGGCGGCACGATCATTGTATGTACTTTTTCAGTCTTTGCAGATTAGTATTCTACCAGGAGATGGTTGCTCAGGGAAACAAGAACGACTTGCTTTTGTCGCGTGACATTTTACCATCCGCTAGGCTTCCTGGCTTGGTTTGGGTTAAGGTTTACACAGATCATCGCTAATACGGCTTTATGAAAGCGACTCCAACGCCATCTCTTCTTCGGAGCTTTGCCTGTTACGCCGGGGCAATAAAACAAGGAGCCATGTCACCCTTTGAAAAGGTCGTGTTCCAAAAGACAAACAGCTAGGGAACGTGATATGAGACGGGGAACTCCGTTTTGTCTCCTCGCGTCTCAGATGTCATGATGTTCGCTCTGGACGGATAACAGTAACCTGAACGCTATTCTTTCTTCAGCTACGAGTGCACATTTAATGTCAGGATATTCTTCTCTCCTATATTCAGAATGGAAGTTTTCTTTTAGCCAACCCCAGCATTTCGCTCCGTGACAAGAATGTGACAGAGTTATCTTAAAGGTACCTACATGACGATGACGTTGACATATGAGGCATTTGCGAGCTTTGGGATCAAGGCAATATCTATTTTCAAAAAAAAATATTCATGGAAAACAACTAATACTAAACAACAGAACCAAGAAAGTAAATTAGGGTTACAACATAAGAAGATTGTTCTGTGTTAGTCGTGACATCGACATGTCGTAAGTGGGACAGTCCAGTGACAAAATTGGATGTGATGTGGTCACGCTGCAGCCACTTCTATCCGACATGTACCCATATAATTAAAGGCTGGATGATCTCCAGAGCCACTATACGTACAGGCATGATTTGAAAAATTCCGGTCTGGGAATCGAACCCGGATCTCCTTCATGGCAGTGAGATGCCATACTGGCTGGACCACCTTTATGAGAATGTAAGCATTTTTAACGGAAGAAAAGCCCGACCCTGTGGCCGAGTGGTTAGCACATCGCGCTGCGACGCCAAGGGTCCCGGGTTCGAATCCCGGTCGGGCTTGGTTGTTTGTGAATGTCCATTCATCAATTTCATCATTTCATCACTCATCCCCATCTTCGCAAATTAGCCAAGAGGCACAAAACGCGAAGTAAAATAAACTAAATCAAATCAAAAAAATCAAATTAACGGAAGAAACAAATTGTCGATCCTGGTAGATGAGTGGTTAGAATGAAGGGTTCGTTCGCTGATTTCTGAACAAAAAATTATTATCTTTTACTAAATAAAGGTAAATTAATACTAAATTGCAAACAATTCTGCCGCTGTAATGCAATCTCATTATGATTATTTTGTACATTCGTTGCTAGATGTTCAAGAGAGTCCTTTTTAGGATAAGGTGCGTGTACAGCAATAAACAAAAGTCTCTCTCCAGCCACAGGAAATTGCAGCTGTCATCCAACTACTAGACATGAATTTTAATCTCTGCTGGCTGCTCTGTGAACTGACTGGACAGCAATTAGGCCCCAAGCACAGAGAACAAAAGCAAGCCAGACTGAGGCCAATAACGATTGTTCATGTCATCGCACAAATGCACAATCAACTATGAAGCAAAAATACATCTCTCTTTTTTGTTTGTTTTGCTATATCACAAAATACACAACCAAAACTGGTCCTTTGCGAAGCAGATACATTATGAAATTGATTGTTAGGTAAACAATCACGCCGATGCCATTCTGGTTCTCTCGCAGCGGCTGTAATTAACGAGAGATCTAATTAAACGCGAACGCAGTAGCACTTATTATTTGAACGGAACAATATGAATGGGGATGCTCAGTGGAGCTGGTCCAGCGCGAATAACTTGGAGCAAAATTCTTCGAGAGTAGCGTTCTTGTTTCCTCTGCAAACACGGTTAGAACGATGAAAAGAACACGATAAAATTTACACAGGGAAATGTGAGGCAAGTGCTCTCGTCTCCGTGGACTATCGGTTAGTGAAACGGGCTGTGTAACCATTTATTGTGTTTGTTACGTTCCTACCACTGCGGTTTGTGAGAGACTCGACACTGCATCTTAACAGACACAAGCAGTGATAAGAATTGAGTTAATTACCCACAGCTCCTGTAGTCAGCAACATGAACACTCCATGAGTCCACACTGGAACCATCTCAGTTGAGTAGAAGGAAAACTCAAACTATAGGATATGAATTTAACCAGTTTTTATTCTTGTAAGTTCATTTACAAACACACGGAAACTAGAAGCGCGAGACTGAGAAATCGGGTCCTTAAGAAACGTGATTACTGTTTCATTTCTTTGATATCCTACTGAGATCGTTCTTGAGAACCACGCAAGAGCGGATATCAAGAAACCACTTTCTTTTACCGTGAATTGTCGTCGTATTTATACCCGATTTCTGTATTCTCGAACCTCTGACTAGTAGGTTATAAAGACAAAATATTTCTTCATGTACAGTCACGGACACTGCCGGCTTGTAACGATTCCATTGAAAGTCAATGTATTCATTACAAGCCGGCAGTGTCCGTGACTGTACATTATAATGTGTAGTATTTACAAATGTTGAGTTTGATAAATTATTCAAAAGGTTTTCATACATCTTTTACTGTTAACAAATACTTACACATTTATATCAAATACTTTTACAATGAAATATAAGATTTCAAACTTCCGCCATTAATTTATTACATAAAGGTTAGTACATCAACTTCTTTTGAAATTTGATAGGAGTTCATTCAATTACGTCATAATGTTTCATTTATTGGAGCAATCAACTCTACTCTTTTTTGACAACATTTCCTTTAAATTACAATCTTTAACTTTTAACCTTATACATTTTATATTTCTTTCTTTTATAAATGTTGTACTAATTTATCAAGATACGCAGGGCGTAACATGTTGCATGGCTGATTCTGAGCAAGTTTGTCCTCAATATAGGCCAGAAGGTTTATCCTGGTACCGCTCCCGCCGCTCGGTAGTCTGTCGTGTGCTATAAGGTCTTGGCAGTGTACTCCCTGGGAATTGAGCTCGGGACTGAGATTAGAATTTAAGATTATAATTTAGCAACACCTACCATATGTATCTAATTTATAATTTATAGAGCTCTATGTATAATATAGAGCTCTATGCAATCTTTGTAATTAACTATGTTCATTGCATTCAATTAACTTTCACAAGTTGTACGCTTAGGATGTTTTAACATACCTTCAGTATTCAATATATGTATCTTGTGTGAAAATATTCGTTAAAAAATTGCAAAATTAGTTTTTGTTCTTCATGAAATGTTAAAATGCTCAAATTTCCTGTATTTACGCATATATTATTGGAATAGGGGAAGGTAACGCAGGGAAATGATTATTACATACTTTTCTTTCTTCTTTACATTATATAATATAACGTAATTTTGTCATATATATATATATATATATATATATATATATATATATATATATATATATATATATATATATATATATGTATGTGTATGTGTGTGTGTGTATGTGTGTGTGTATTTTTCACAATATAATATTCACAAACAATATATTCCGTTTTTCTTATGTAATATTAGTATGTTTATATTTTCTGTACCTTACACATATATAATTTTAACAGGTGAAGGTAATAAAGGGAAATCATATTTTTAGTTTCATAAACATTAATCACGTACTTTTACTCCCGTTACATTGATTAAATAATTAAATAATAATGTAATACAACAAAAATTTTTTATAATTTAGTCATTTACGTTTTCTAAATTAAGTTATATGATGTTAATCTTATACTTGTAGCAAATTCAAATTATTTCAACACCGACTCTACCAGTCTAAAATAGTTAAATCTACAATATGATATCAGACTTGATTTTCGTTGATATGACCCCTGGTAGTGAGACGGGAGTGACAGGATGCCATTTTATTTTAATTAGGCTACACTGTTACGGGCTGCTAATTTAATAACTAACTAATTAACTCAATTAACTCAACTGAACTGAGCTTAGCAACGCAACAACGAAGAATCGCTCGCCTCACCTGCTGGGCGAATTAAACATTACATGAATTATAATACGGTCAGGATAAGTGCCTAACAGTCGGAGTTACCGAGAATAAACCTAGGAGGATTTGATTTTAAATACCTGAAATGACGTTACATAATACTACGGTGTTTCTGAATATACACATATATTAAAGCACAGATAAATACACATTACATCTTGCCCTCTTTCACTCGATCTCACATTCATTCTCTCATTCTATGGCATATTGCGACAATATGACAAATACAAAGGTTAGATTAATTACTACTTTGACCATACTCTTGCTATGTCTTGGCTACATTGCCTTTTACAATTTATCGTTTAGGATTTTAAGTATAAAGTGAATAATTGTTCCTTGTGCGAACCCCTTCTATCTTTTCTGAAGGTATAATTATATTCAATGAACTATTGTTTGCTGTTAACATAAACTCTCATCTTTAACATTTGATTACTCCGCCGGAAAACAGATGTCTAGGGTTGCCATAGCACTGATTTAAGTTATGCAATGATTTGATTCACGCAGATTCGCGGTAGATAGTCGTCATCTCTCTCACACACGCGCATGGTAGGATCTTACCTTCGCTGCATTCCCTCTGACCTGGGTTGGGTGAAAGTGGTCCTACAGTTCTGGAAGACATCCACACTCCATCGTTGCACCTCGCGGTTATCCTGGTTGGCGAAAGTGGATCAGTCGGCAACTCCATCTGGCATCATCGGATCCTGGCTTCACTCGTTCACTTCGCAGGGACGTCCAGGACGGTACACGCCCACTGTCGACTCCATACGACAACTTGCGCAATAATAGGTCAGTTCTTCGCGGTCACTCGTAAGTACAGATACGTGACTTGGGCGACGAGACGAACATACGCGATTAGCCATTCGCGGTTTCACATGGATATCAAATGTTATCAACTTTCACTACTTTAGACGTTGTTTCGGACGATTGACACAGGTGGACGTGTCTGGCGTTATTCTCACATAACCACACGTATGTGCACGGATGCGTTGACGACGAGGGGGAGAAGGACCCGCTGGTTCTACTTTGCTCTACTCCATGGCTCTGAAACACTCACTCGAGGAAAACAAATCCAGACCTCGCAGCTAGGTCGCGCGTAGCTCACAGTCCGGTGGCGATTGTAGGCAAAACTGTGCAAAACTGTGTCTCGCTATTCCAAATCATCCCTTTTATTCCAGATTTGAACGTGGTGACGCGCTACCCTCTATGATCAGGTGCTTGTTTATTGTTTCTGGTGCTTTGACCGTTGTCCTCCTATCCTGGTCAATGCTCACTCCGGTCCTTAACCCCTGGTAGCAGCCCCTCGCGCAGAGATTAGGCTAACTCTTCCTCCATTGTATTCAGTCACGAAAAGCAAGGACAACTCAGTAGGGTAGCTTCTCCCTTTCAATCCAGCGATGAATCTTTAATAATTCATAACTCCCGTAGTTCTGTTCTGATTAGGCTCAAATCTTGGAATCAGTACTTTCATGATGTGGTCTTCCGCTGGTTTAAATCTCATCCAATTCGGTCCATTGGTTTAGAAGTTGCATTTTCTTGATATTCCCATAAGAATGCATGTAAATCCGAATTCGGGCGAAAACGGTGGTTGAGCAAGCTAGTGTTGGCTAAGACAGTTCGCTAGACACCTGTATTCGCGACGGATATTAATATTACCAATTGCAATTAATTCCTACTAACGGGCAATTAGATTAATTACTTGTCACTCAATATTTGACCGTTATAACACGTTATCCTATTTTTGGCATTTGCAACGAACTCGATGTAGGAAACATAATGCACGGCCCTTAGAATAATGTGGAGACGCAACGACAATAAAGCATCGTTCTTCGCACGGACATTGCTTCTTGTCGGTCGTGATCCCTTGTCCCCTCCCTGGAATGCAGACGCTGCACTCTTGCATCGACGTGTGCCAGATAAGCAGTTGTGCACGCGGCGGCAACGACCCTAAAGAACAAACGAGAAGGAAGCCAATATTCAAATACAAATATCACACTCCAAAATTTTAATTTTATCTCTTCTTTCTTAATGAATGAATAGCAATCAGTGTGGGCGCAGGATGCGGCCTTCTTTTGGACTCCCTGCTCTGGTATGCCAGACTGGGTTCAGGACTTGTGAGTTGGGTTCTGTGGGGTTGATGAAGAAAATAATCTTGTATATCAAACCGCTCTGGAATGCTGGAACGGAATCCACTGCGACTCCGAGATTATGCATGCCTGTCTCACTGCCCGGAAAACGTTATCGAGAATGTTATTGAAGATGTTTTTCATGATGTTGTTAAAAATAATATTATTAATATTGTTAATACTGTCCTACCATGTAAACATAAGAGTCGAAATTAGAAACAGTACAATAATGGAAAACGTTATATTCACACTATTCATAATTGGTTTAGAAAAAAAATGTGTACATGTAATGTAATGTCACTCAGGAGGTTCATGTCCTCTGTTCTGGATCCCAGAACAGAAATTATATCACATAAAGTATTGTATACATCAATTATATCATGTATATATTCCTTGTATAGCATTACAATTTATTATTATAGCTATTTTAAAATGCACTCAAATAGTAATAAATAGAGGAAATAAAGTCAGGGGAACCGTCAAATTCGGAGTAACTGACGTCCTGGTATGTTTTTAGGAACCAGGACAATAAGACCATACCCTCGAATGTAGGCGGGAGGAGCCGGGCTTACTTAGGGGGTTCCCCCTTATTACATAGCTGTATATTTGTGTATGATTGTTGCTTATAGTTGATAATTGTCTAAATTATATGATAATGTAAATTCAATATGTAATGTAATGTAATAATGTAATAAAGGGAATTATTATAAGATCTTGGGAGCCATCACGTGAGTGCTTCCACCCACTAAGAGGAGCGTTGGAGGCACCACGTGCTTAGTTCTCTGGCATCCAGAGCTCTATCCGAAAGGTAATAAAAAAGCAGGTTTAAAGTAAGACCTTGTCGGAAGTGACGTCACCTAGTACAGTTCGAAAGCGTCAAGTAAACGAGCATGGGGCACGTATCGTTGTAGGCTTGTGCGCTTGTTTGAAATCGCGGATGTGGAAAGTCAGGCACATGTTTATTCATGTTCTTCTAATGTGTGAAAATGTAAGTAAAGGGTGCGTCACGGGAAACGGACGTAGCCTAAAATGGCATACTACCCTACTTCCATCTCTACCCACTTCGAATTCTTTATTTGAAAACCGTCCTTTCCCCGTGGCGCACCCTTCATAAGAACATTTTAAAATATATAAGGCGGGAAAACCCATGTGTTCTTAGTTTTATCTACGAATCGTATTTGGCGCTGCAATCGAAGTGCAGCTTTCACTTCCAGTCCAAGGCGTCGAGACTGAACTGGGAGACCATTCTCGGATGATGTTCTCTTCAAGAACGGTCTTCACCTTTCGGAAACGGCCCAGAGCTCGTCGTTCGCATTTGAACGCCTGGTTGCCACATTCACAGCGGAGGAGAGGGAAGGCAACAAGTTAGGACAACATTTCAGATGGCAAACGGGAAAGAATTTTGATTGTAAGAGCTTGATATTATTTGGTTGCCCTTTCGAAGGACTTGTGCAGCAATGGAGCCAGTAGCCGTTTTTGCACCATACTAAATTTGGCAACAGCAGCCCTCAGACGACAGACCATTTATTGGCGGGAACATTACCAGAATACACCTCCTGGTCTACAGTCCGTCCACGGCTGAATTTCCAGGCCTACCCGATAGCGTAGTGGTTAACGATGTCACCTTGTGAAAAAGGGTAACTCGCCTCCCGACGGCGTAGTGGTAACATCAAGAGGTCCCGAGTTCGGTACCCGGTGGAATCAAGTAGTGGTTCGGATCCGACCTTAAACTGCAGGTTCGGTCTCGATTAGACTTTCGGTGCATAAAATGCACTTAGAAACAAACTTAAAAATCAGATAAATAGGGCAGGGTACTGAGTTCGATTGTATAGTCGTTCGGCACGCGCCACATGTGAGCAAAAATGGCCTTAAAACAAAGTTTACGTACTCATTGGAACGTGTCCGACTCTTGGATTCTACGGTCGTTTCCCGGGCAAGGCTTCATTCTGTTTATTAACTACTTTTTCCATTCATCTTCATCGTCGCAGAACCTACAGAAGTAGAAGCGACGAGAAAGCAAAAAGATACTGCCTGCAAGCTTCAACATGCCGTGTGGAGGCAGGGTGCCGCACATTCACAATCTCTGTTAATTATGGAGGTGATGTGATCAGGACCACGCCCAAGTTGCCTTTACTCTCTCCCTCAGGTACTCAATTATTGGAGACTGGATGAACCTCAGTGCCAATCCATGTAGGGACATTACTGGAAAAATTCTCACCTAAGATCACCAACCCTGTATTCGAACCCTCACTACAGCGAAATTCTTCTCTGCCAGGGCAAGTACGTTCGTTTGAGATTATCCTTTCGTTAATTTCACAATTAACAGAAAAGCGACGAAAATAAGAAAATACAAAAATGGAGAACAAAATATTGAAATCATTAAACAAAGAGGCACAAAAGCGACGCAAAATAAGAAAAACACAAAAATGGAGAACTAAACATTAAATTCAATAAAAAGTAATTTTATATTATAAAGTCTTCAATAAAAGACACACTTTCTAATTTTATCAGTATTTTCTTAGTTTATGTTTTCAGTTTATGAAGTGTTATTCTGGGAGTTTTGGGGGGTATTATGTGCCTTCACAGAAATTCAAGTCCTAGGAGTGATACTTGCTACCATCCTGGTACTGAGAGCAGGGGCGCGGGCTTGTCAAAATTATTGGGGGGCTCTGATCACTGAAATATGTAAATAAATGATTCACTCCCTCTCTTTTTTAAAAATAAAAATTACGTCTTCGTATAGCAGTTTTTAAGCAGCTATTATATTCCTCATGCAAGTGAAATGGAACATGAAAAAAGTTTAGAAAATGTTTCAAAGTCTCTTTATGCCTTTTGTGTCTGCTCATTTGTTTTTTGGATAACAATTAACATTTTTATTTAAAAGTGTGTATTTACATTAAGAGGCCAATCTAACAGTTTGATGCCAGCCTCGGTAGCCGAGCGTGTTGGGTGGTCGACTCAACTCGCTTTGATTCGGTGCTCTCGGGTTCGAGTCCCGCCGAGGGCATGGGTGTTTTTTAATGTCCGCAACAGACCTGTAAAGAAAGGGCATGTGACGGGTGCAAATAACCTTAGTGTTGACGTACCCATACAAATAACGAATATTTACAATATTTAATATTTTTATTTAATTATGTACATAAATGCTAGTAAATCGTAGGAAAATAGTTTTACTTTTTGTTCTTGCTACAATATTTTACTTTTTTAAATTTAATTTTGCAATAATAAAAAATTACCTAGCATGTACACTAAGATATAAAGTGACATACATAACAAAAACATATGAACATGATTTCAAAATAAGGCAAAAGTTGCTCTACGCACTGGGTTATTCCTTATGAACTCATTAACGAGCGGTCTCAGGTCCAAATTATCAAGCACAGTTTGATGTATGTGGAATACGCTAAGCTGCTTAGTCTCTTCTGCCGCATTGTAGATCTCAAATATGTCTTCAGTCGGCAAAGAGCACTGAATGAATGACCTTTCGGCTGTGGCTGTCGTCACTGGCACAGTGCGGAGGACCATCATGAATTTGGTAACTTCAGGCAGAAGCTCCTGGAGGGTGCTGTCTTCCAAAAGAAACTTCCTTATGTCAAGCATGGTAGTTAGAACCACTTTCTTCTGTTTGGCGATATCACCAAGCACGGACAGGTGTAAGGAGAGCCTATCGGCATCCAAATCTTGGCGAAATAATTCTCACGTTTGCTCAAAGTTTGTTGTGGAACTGTTCACAGCTGAGATGCATTCTTTCTCTACGGCTGTTACTTTTTGTAGTCCTCTAGATTCATGTCCTTGTTTAACACATGATTTTGCTGTGTCACACACGTCAGTGTATATGGATTTATAATACTATTTTGGAGTGTAGAACTTGTGAGGTTTGGCAGCATCAGGATTTACAAGTCTCTTATAGGAACGTGACGTTGCCGGGGCAATTCTGGCTCATCAACGAGGCTGGGTTTGCCCTCTGTGCATTTCTGCCAGAACTGATGATGATTGATGCTGCGTCTGTAGAATCTTCTTCAGAAATTTCTAATAAAAATTGAGAAGGTTTTCAAAGTTCTTTAAGATCTGTTGGATACTGGAGGTTCTCAACGTCCACCGATGAGGGGAAAGTGGTCGCAGTCCAGTATGGCCAGTCTTCTCGTTCACATCAATAATATTCCTAAATATTTGCATTCCTTTAGGGGATAATCTAACAGTCTTTAACAAGTCGTTGGTTAAATTCATTATGTCTCTGATACAGGGCAGGTGACGCAAGCTGTCCTCAACTGCCAAGTTCAAGCTTTGAGCTTCACAGTGTACATAAATAGCCTGTGGCTGCAGATCTGTAACTAACTTTTGCAGCCCTTTAAATCTTTCCCTCATACAAGAGACACCATCGTAACACTCTCCCCTCAGATCCTGTATGGGCAAGTCCAGACGCACCAGAATGTATTTTACAACGTCAAAAAGAGTTTTGGTCCCAGTGTTCGGAATCTCGTAAAAGCCCATGAATTCCTCAAACATATCAACATTTTCGTTCACAGTTCGAATGCAGAATGTCAATTGTTCACGGATGGATATATCACAAGTTTCGTCAGCAAAATATTCCCGACTTTTAATATCTGCTACCACGGAGCGCAAAACAGATCTCCCTAATATATCAACGATCTCGTTCTGAATGTCATGTGAGAGCCATTTGTAGACCGAACTCCCATCCACTCCCCTAGTTCATGCACATCGTCTTTTGAAACTCTTTTTAGTAAAAATGTTAACAATACTCATAATTATATACTTAGTATATAGTAATATGTCATGTGTTTTGCTGTCTCTAGTCATAGACCCCCAAAGTTGATGGTCTAGAACATTTCAAATGTGTATTTAAAGTTAAGTTCATGTGGCACAATTCAGAGTAAACTTTAAAAGAGAAGCAAAATAATACATTAGATCATCTTAAGCAAAATTATTTGGGGACTCTGCCCCCACATTTTTAACCTGGAGTGGGGGGGCTCGAGCCCCTCCAAGCCCATGGAGTCGGTGCCTATGACTGAGAGGTAGACTAGGACATCACCGTCCCTACTGATCATCATCCATTTTGCTCTCGTCGCAGCGATTAATATGCGCGGCAGATGTCCTGGAGTGCTTGATACTTTGTTCGCCGGGAAGGAAAAACCGGGGAGCATTTTCGTGACAGAAGTTCTGGAACTTTGAAAAGTTGCCGAGTACAATGACTGTCGAGAGCAAGAGTTATCCAGAAGGATGCTCATTAAAAAATCGCCCGTAGCCAGGTAATTGCATCGTAGCATAAGCGAGGGGAAGCTGATCCCCCGAAGCCTCCGCTGAAACAAGGATTTTAAAAATGCAGACTAAGTGGAGGATTTAAATTCTTGCTAGTGAGTTTGTTTTACCTGATCCGACGTACCCTGCTTGCTTAAGGATACGTTACACAGCATGGAAGACAAAGCAGCATAATTGTTCGAAAAATAAAGGTTTAATCTGAGCAGCAAGTAGGAATTCATAAAAGTTACAAGCATTCGCATCACTAGGTTAACTGGGTGTATCGACCTCCAGATAGTTAGTGGTAACGAGTTCCCGAGTTCGATACCCGGTGGAGGCACATAGTGATTTGGATTTTGATTCTTGTTATTAGCGTTGATTTTGTACCACTTTGGAGTAATCGCGTCGATGAGGATGATATGATGAAACTGATGAAGGTACACTCACTAAGAACACCCATGTCCAGGGCAGGATTCGAACCCGGGACCGTGGCGTCGTAGCGCGCTTTGATATCCATTCCGCCACGAAGTTCGGCAAATTGTTATTATTACTGAATGTTGGGTTTCTTCGCGATTAGCCAAAGTGGAAGAAAAGTGAAGTAAAATATACTAAATCAATCAGTCATTGTGATAGCAAACATTCTTGACGACAAGTATGATTTTTTGTATTTTTATTGACTTCTTGTTGATTTACACATCCAGTTTTAGTAGGTTCAAAATGGATCCACTAATGCAGCTGTGCACTCATCTAAAGAATGGTCCCAAGCGATTTCTAGTATCCGTTCCTAGAAATGCGTAAGTTTCAGCAAATGATACAGCTTCTTAATGAATCTTTACGTAAAGACGGGGTTATATCCGGTGACATAGATGGCCAATGCAGCGCCATGGAAATTTGACATTCAGTGAGTGAAAACGAAACAGAGTAAAATATGGCCGAAATGAAGTATGTTACGCTTTTACTTGTTACGGCTTTATTCGTATGCAAAATGTTGAAAAATGTAACGCGACTGTATTATGCATTTAATGTTCCACCAATCAGCGCTCAGATGAAGAGAGCGTTTAACCTGTATACAACCAGATGCATCAACTGTCGACTGTAACCTGTAAATTATAAATTTTACTCTTTGTGAAGCAAGATAAAAGAAAGAAACATATTGTAACTCAACTTTTAAAATTGTATAATGATAAATGAACATATGTATAAAAAATTAAAAGGACGAAACTGTATTGTGATATGAAAAATATGTAATCGCCGGGGGTTGGAGAGTAAACCCTTAAGTATAAAAACGAAAAGTTTGGGTAGCAGCACTTCCTGTGTTGAATAGGAAGGAGACTACCTGTGTAGAACAGGCTATAGGGACTACTCTCCTGTGTTGAATAGGAAGTAGAAAACCTGTGTTGAACAGGTTTTAGCTTTACTCTTCCTGTATTGAATAGGAAGAAGACAATCTGTGTTGAACAGGTTTAACCTTGCACTTCCTGTGTTGAATAGGAAGGAGACCGCCTGTGTAGAACAGGATTTTGAAACATCTGAATATAAACTTTATAAATTCAAAAAACTTCAAAATCGGTTCTACTCGATAATCTCGTATTACTACGAACTGTATTAAACTTTTGACAAATAAACAGTTAAACCCATGTATGGTGTTCATGTTTCCATGATCCAGAGATGGCTTCCGTGAAGGTCTGAAGAGTCTTAGGCCTGACAGAAAGAGCATTGGGTAACAACTGTAAAAGGGAACGTAACAAGTCATTTCAATCCCCTTCACGATCTGTCTAGGTACATCGCGACGCTGCAAGAATTAACCTGATAATTGCGGAATACTTAATATCAGAGAACCAATAATGATCATAAGAGGAAGGTATCGCGCTGGTTCAGTCTGCAGGACGCCTGACTGCTACTTGGGTTCAAGTTCCAGGATGGGTGATCTCGGGAATGTATATTTATAAAAGTAGCTCTGTGGTTCATACCTCCACACAACATTATGTATCTTCGTGCTCCGATTTAACGCACGTGGGAAACCTTTTCTGGATCATCACACGTAACGACACCCAGGGAAACTTACTTTCCGGTCCGCCCTCGTGACTTTCTGAAATGGTTCTACATGAATAGAAAAGATGACACTGCCGAGAACGTCTTGGCATTTCTCATTAACACCTTCCTCTTGACAAGAATGCGGAAAGGTGTGCAACAAATTAAGAAATTGAGATCACTTTTGCGAAGCCTCCCTCACTTTTAGAGAAGCATAATTACTTCGGTGGCAGGCGTGGGTGCGCGCACTGAGAGAGAAGAGGCTATCCAGAGACGACTGGATTAAGCGTGGCGTTGTAATATTACACTATATGAAGAGGAAAAGGCCCGAATTCGCAATGATGGATTGGGTGGGCGTTCAATTATGAAAGAAAATTAAATACGGGACGACTTGTGGGGCGACAGTGGTAGATCCAAGCTTAGCTTAAGGAAATTCCTGTCGATGCTTTTCCAAATGCAGTTCTTATGCTTGTTCTCCTTAGAACTAGGAAGCGTTAAATAATTCTGACGAGTGTGCTTGAACCACTTTATGCATACGTAGTAGCTTAGCAGGACAGCTATGGTCATGAGTAGGGCTTGGAAGTTGAGGAAAACTTCTTGTTTTCTCCTAGTGTCCGAAGACGAGGCCCAACATAATATATGTTCATTTTGGGTCATTGTAGTCCAGAAAAAGGTGGGTTTTATTTGTCCTTTTTTGCCGTTTTTTGGCTTATTGGTCCTTTTTTAGCCTTTTTTAGGTCTTAACGGCTTTTGTTTTTAGAACTTCACTTTCTTTTGACTACGTTTTTACTGCCCATTCTCAATTCAAATTATCATCAGTTCATCACCTTTTAAACATCTTTCTGTAATAAAGAAATAAAATAATATATATATATATATATATTTGAACCATCCCTGAAACGAGATAAAAACATTTTTTGACAGAAAGAAGATGCATTTCATTCATATAGTTTTTTCGCACTGTGTGTTTTATACAACCAGAATTTTTGTATTTTTTCTTCATTAAATATGTAATTAAAACTAAAGTTATTAATTAATTTGGGTCACATTTTTCCGTTCTTTTTTCCGTTTTAGGTCATTTTTTAAATATTTTTAGGTCTTTTTATAGTTTTTTTTTTGACAATTTACAGGTCTTCAAATTCCGAGCCCTAGTCATGAGGATCCAGTTCATGATTTGACCTTCAAGTGACTAACCCATATGGTGGTTAACAGCAGCGTAACTTGGAGTAAATTTTGGGGGCCAGAACGGGAGGTTAAGAGAAGCACTTTAACTTATAAATGTTTATAAACCTGAAAATTAGGGAAGCGAATTCCCCTCGGACAAAACACCATAGAATAAACCCATTGTAAACTTTTCCATCATATTAACGCAAGCGGAGGGATACACAAATGGCATTATATTATCTCCGGACATTCTACAATGTACAATGAGCAAAACACACACTTGTTATTGCATCACCACTTCCAATTTATTTATTGTTAAACCAAACAAAGGATTAGTAGGGAAAGGGTATTCTCAATAGTTTTTTCGAAACTCGTATTGCGAATATCTAGACAATAAAGAAAGCACACCACAAGAACATTCACGTGATTGCTCTAGAAGGGATTCTAAGAATATTTGATTTTCAGATTTTCAAATATTTTTGCAGTTTTTCCAAAGAAGATGAAATTTCGAAAATGAATTCGAAGATCCAGCCGAGCCTTAATTTGTCGGTACAGACATACGCATGCGACTCTCAAGCTATGGCCTCAGGGTGTAGAGGAATCCACATTTAATATTAGGGTAGATTAAAATACAGAGAATTTTGTCAAAACTAACAACGCTTGAAAGCATCGAGAGCTCCTCTCCTTATTCTCCATCGAAAGTGGTTTCCGCCAGCAACCTCATCGTTTACGTAAGCACGGGGTATTCTAATCAAGTAACAACAGAACTTGAGCGTCACTTGAGATGAACGGCGATGAATACGTTTGAAAGGATAGTGAACTTCATGAATCTGCATACGAGGGTTATTCAAATATTTAGAAAACTGGATTTACATTATGGCAGATTCTATCCACATTAAAAGAGAAATAGTAATTCCTATGTTTAAATTGTGTAACATAATTCAATCTCCTGACATACAAAAATCCATGTGCAGTCACGAACGAAAGTGAAACATTTTATTTTCTCTGATCTCTTAACTTACTGACACAGGTTTCACTATTTTGTAGGATCAAACCTATCAATAAATTTTGCTCTATGTACTGCATAAAATTAGATATAGAGAAGTTTAAAATGTGCAGCTGAACAATATCTGCCTTGGATTAAATGTATCAACATTGTTATTTAAGTGTCAGGTAAACAAATTACTTAAACTACAAGAAACAAAATTAAATTTGTTATGAAATAAATGGGAGAGTAAAATTTGATTTAAATATTCCAGACTTGTAAAATTTATATATGCTTATGGCATAAATAGAAAGGTGATGGAACATATTTCTTCTTGAAATCTATATGGTCTTAGTTTTATCCCTACTATGGAAATTAGCGCCTTCTTTATCATTTTAGCAAAGCCAGAGGGTAACATTTTGTTAAATTAGATTCAAGGAAAAACAAAAAAATGTACAGGCAGTACAGAATTGTAAGGGTATTGCAGAGTTTATTGTTTAGTTGAACACAATAAACGATCCTGTGAGTATTTAAGTGCCTTTTCAATAAACACATATGTCACCAAAGGCTAAAGAATAAAAAAGCACCTGGCATTGATTTAATACCAGCTGAGTTAATTAAATATGGTGGAAATTCATTAATGTATCAAATTCATAAATTAATCTGTTTAATATGGAATAAAGAAGAAATCCCTCAACAGTGGAAAGAATCCATAATTGTTCCTGTGTTTAAAAAAGGTGATAAAATGAACTGCAATAATTACCGTGGAATTTCTCTACTCCCAACAACATATAAAATATTATCTAACATTCTTTTAACAAGACTAACCCCATATGCTAATGAAATTATAGGTGATTATCAATGTGGATTTAAACGTAACAGATCAACTACAGATCAAATTTTTCACATCAGACAGACACTTGAAAAAAAGTGGGAATATAATCAAAATGTCCATCAGCTATTCATTGATTTCAAAAAAGCATATGATTCAGTCAAAAGAGATAAACTATATAATATATTAGTAGAGTTTGGAATACCTAAGAAGCTTGTTAGTATGATAAAAATATGCACCAGTGAAACAGAAAGTAAAATTCGTGTGGGTATTAATATGTCTGACAAATTTACAATTCATGATGGGTTAAAACAAGGAGATGCATTATCTCCATTGCTCTTTAATTTTGCCTTAGAATATGCTGTTAGGAAGGTAAAAGAAACTAAAGAAGGACTAAAATTAAATGGTGTGACTCAGTTGTTAGCATATGCAGATGATGTAGACTTACTGGGGGATGATGTGAATACAATTAAGAATAATGCTAAAATATTTTTCAAAACTGCTAAAGAGATAGGTTTGGAAGTTAACAAAGAGAAAACTAAATATATGCTTACAGGCCGAAACCAAGTGTTAGGTAATAATCAAAATCTAATTATTGATAACAACTCGTTTGAAACAGTTTCCAAATTCAAATACTTAGGAGTAATATTAACAAATGAAAATTATATTAAAGAGGAAATAAAAAGTAGGCTTAATTCAGGAAATGCATGTTACTTCTCTCTTCATAAACTTTTGTCTTCTCGTTTAATATCTAAGAAACTGAAAGTTAAAATATACAAAACAGTAATTTTGCCTGTAGTATTATATGCATGTGAAACTTGGTCCCTTACATTCAAAGAGGAACATAAATTGAGAGTATTTGAAAATAAGATCCTTAGGAAAATATTTGGACCTAAAAGGGATGAGGAGACAGGTGAGTGGAGAAGGTTACATAATTTAGAACTACATAATTTGTATTCATGTCCAGATATTATTAGAATAATTAAATCAAGAAGACTTAGGTGGGCAGGCCATGTGGCACGAATGGGAGAGGAACGAGGAGTTTACAGGATTCTTGTTGGGAAACCTGATGGTAAGAGACCTGTAGGAAGGCCAAGACGAAGATGGAGGGACAACGTTGAGATGGACCTAAGGGAAATCGGTAGGGATGGAAAAGAGTATATAGAACTTGCTCAAAATAGGGAAACATGGAAGGCCTGTGTTGCTGCAGCCATGAACCTTCGGGTTTAAGAAGGCTAGAGAGTTAGTTAGTTAGTTAGTCACCAAAGATTGCAAGTTCGAATTCCGATCCCTCACTTCCACGTAGTACAACCCTGGACTGCATTTTGCAGACTAATGAGGCTCTAGCGTCTGGCCTTATGGCCAGTACAATTCTGTGTGTTGTCCTATTTTTTGTCTTTGTGTGTGCTGAGTGCCCCTTTACAGCCTCAGCTTTTAACGAAAGTCAGAATATTTTAATATTTTAGTAACACGACATTGCAATTATGCTATTTTAGTTATGGTAAGGAGCTGGACGCCGTATAATTGACGGGTGCAAAATAGCCTAATTGCTGACGCACCCAAAATTTTAAATTCAAATTCAAATTCGTATTCCAATTCCAATCGAAGCATTGGTGCAACTCTACGTGTGTCAATTCAAAAACTTTATGTAAACATTATTTATCTTTATCGTCACGATTAGCCAAAGCGGGTAGAGAAGAGACGCAAGATAAGTGACAAATGTCATCATCATAATAGTAAAACATCATGTTCAGCCCTTGCAAACCTTTCCAAATAAGAAAATCTATTTATTTATTTACTTAAAGTTTCAGATACAGTACTGAAATACCATTTTAATTATACTGAAACTATAGTAACAAGAAAATAACAATATACCAAGTCAATACAAGATGCGACAGAAAAAAATAAGTTACACGTGCATTCTTAACGATGGTCGAAAACTGCGTTCTGACAAGAAAATATCAATATTTCCAGGCTGGTTATTATATAAGCGGGGAAGCCTAAAGAAAAGAGACCGCTGTAGAAGGGTCTTTGAAAGATCTTTCAGATTTGAGATGTCTTTTCAGAATTATGAGCTCTTGCAACTTCCTCATATCCGGTTCCCACGCACAAATAACGTAGTGGTTATCACAGCATGCTACGAAGTCAGGAGTCCCGGATTCGAATCCCGGCCGGGCCATTTGTGTTCTTTGTGAGAGTCCCTTCATACTCAACCATACTGATTTAACTCTCATTCTTCTTGTTATTATTATTGTTGTTACGTTATCTTTCATTGATTGATTGATTGGATTTACTTTACTTCCCTTTTCGACCACTTTTGGCTTATCGCGAAGATGAAGACGAATCTTGATGAAATGAACTGGATGAAGGAACAATCACAAACACAAAAGGACAGCATCCAACACGAGCGCTACAGAGATTTATACTGGTCTTGAGTCCAAACGCCAGAGCCTCGCTACCCCAGGATGTACTACGTGGAAGGAGGTTGACATTTGGGTGTCTTCAGAAGGGGTCACCCCTAGTTATCTTTCATTGTTGATATCCTGATATAAAACGAATGTATTCTATATTCACGATTTTTCAAATAAATACAATGATGAACTACATAATTTACGCTTTGAACCACCGTTCTCCTCATTTTCTCCCACTTCTCCAAGGAACTTTAGGTTTTAATAAAGGCTCCATTCTTTGTAGGCCTCCAAGGTGTAGGTTTCTAATTGCTGCCCTTTGATCCCAGTACAGAGCCGCGGGGTTCCATGAACAACAAAAGTGAGCGATAATGGAGCCTATAAAATAGCCTCCTCGGCATTTGGTGCAGCAATAAAAATGGCAATTGATAAATTTTATGACGCTTTCCCCCCATCGCACACACTTCATCATTCCAGATGGGTCATTTGGCGGGTTTGGGCTCCGGCGGTTAAACGCTATGCGTCTCTTACCTGTCTTCCTGGGATGTTCCCCGCGCCTAATGAAGGAAAGTGGTTGCTCCGGGGGAGAGAAATTGGTCCAGCGTTCATCTGAAGGAAACAAAGCGGTTGCGGAGATGTTTATCAGGAGAAAAAAGATAATAATTTGGCCATTTTCTCCAGACCGCCATAGATGTTAATTTGTCTAGTTTTACGCCGCGTTTCTGGCTCTTCGGGTTAATCGCTACGCTGGAGATGAATGTTTCGCACACTGGGAATGCAGGGGATGTCATCAATTTCTGAATCTAGGTTTCACTTCACAGGAACAATAATAATAATTAATGGTAATTTTAACTGAAAAAAAATGAACATATCCGCCAGCTCGGTGTCCGAATGGGCGACTTTCGATCTCGCTAACGAGGCTCTGGCACCAGGACCTGCAGCCATGATATTTCTCTGTGGGGCTCCCTATATGTTCATTATTGTCCATTCATCCATCTCTTCTTATCACCATTCACCTTCGCGATTAGCCAAAAGTGGCAGAAAGGCGAAGTAAAATGAACTAAATCAATCAATCAATTTCGACCTCGCCACCGAAGTTCCTGGATTCGAATCCTTCCTTGGCCGCTGGTGCTCGTCGAAAGTGTCCGTTCATCATTTTCATCTAATCATCATCACTCACCCTCATCGTCGTGATTAACCAAAATAAACGGAAAAGCTGCAGTAAATACAGTATGCGCCAAAATATACAGCACTGAAATGAAAAGATGAACAATAGTATGAGACATGCTACAATAAGTGACTGGTCTATATGCAACCCAAATAACAATAGTGCCTTTTGGGTTTCATAACTGTCAGGAAACCTAAAGTTAGGTTAGGTTAGGGCATGTGGAGTGGACGATTGTCATTTGGGTTTCATATAGACCAGTCACCTTTTTCAAACTCGGTCCACCTTCACGACCGCTTCCGTATGAGCGGAAATAATGCTCAACTATGAATACTTTTTCCTCCGTCGAGAGACCCATTTCCAACAACAACTGCACAACACAACTTCCTTTTCACTACTGCAAACACGTGCAGCTGGAGCTATGCCCCGTCGACAAACGCAACCACGTGTTCGACATGCGCGAGTTTCAGTACTGTATATTTTGGCGCATACCGTACCAAAAATACAAAGACATCATTTTCTTTTCGAAACACCTTTTCTGACTATTCATTATTCCAAATCATGCTGTAGTGATAAGCTGAAGTTATGTGGTGTATGGTTTGTTTCTTGCCTTAGGAAGGACTCGAAGAAACTCGCATCTCAGATACATATCCTTATTCAGTCTGCTTCAAAGGAAACTGAAACGTCTAACACTGAAACAATACAGTTTAGGGTGTTAATATTTTAACATTAAAATGATGTTGTAGAGCTTAAAAACAGGTACAATTTCATAAGTTCGTACCATGGCGAGAACTTCGATTCCATGATTGATTTAATTATTTCAAGCTATGAGCACACCAGAACGTAGGATATTTTTATTCGTCACACAATACGGGGATACACCACTTTTTCAAAACAAAACTGAGGACAGGGTCCAAAAAAGAAAAGAAAATGTGTCTGTTAAAAACATGCACACTCGATAGTAGAGGTACTTGGCCGGTTCACAAACCGAAAATGGGGCTCGGTGGGGCTCGCCTTAATGGATTTGTCTCGTAAGGCATGAGCCCCATTTTCTGGCAGTGTTGCCAGCTGCTTACTCGAAAAAATCACCAAGGTTTTTTTTGGGTCTAACGTAGCCTAAAGCAAGGAGCTGGCAATCTTGCTTGAGGCTCGCCTTAATGGTTTGTTTTTGTAAGGCATGAGCTCTATTTTCTCGCAGTGTTGCCAATATTTTACTTGAAAAAATCACCAAGAGAGAGAAGAGAGAGAGGGAAGAGTTAAACAACCGACAGCCTACCTACAGCTTTTTTTTCTTGGTCTAACCTAGCCTAAAGCAAGGAGCTGGCAATTTTGCTTGAGGCTTGCCTTACAGTGCATAAAGCAATTTTTGCCAACCTACATATACTAAACAGGGAGAGCCGGCAACAAATATGTACTGCCGTAAAAGAGAGAGAGAGATGGGTGGATGGTAATATAGTATGTGCGTGCGTGTGTGCGTATAATATGTAGCATTATTAACTAGAGTGTGTTGGCAATTTACTTGCAACTAAAAAAAATAGAGATGCCAACTTTGCTGTAAGATGAAGAGAGAGAGAGAGATTTATGGCTAGCAACGGTAATGAGCGAATGCGCCATATCGCAATTTTCCAACTCCCGGGGAAACAATGTGCCACACACGCGCGCGCGCTTATGTATTGTAACGCAAACAAACAAACAAAATAATAATTGTTGTTTTTTAGAATACCTGGCCCCTAACCCCGCCAGGGTGCGTGGTGCCCAACCCAAAAAGGTTCTAACGGCTGCGGCTCTAGATAACCGCACCTCTGTAGGGTTTCACGTGTTTTTTTTTTTCCCCCCAAACTTCCATGAAACCCTACAGAGGACCTCCGTAATGCATGCAACGTGTACTAACGACTCTAGTGTTATTTGATGTTGTGATATTTTTGGATATAGAGTTTTATTGTGAGATATAGATAAAAATAATTATGTTTATTATAATATTTTCTTGATGAAGATGGAGAATATGTGTGTGTGTTACAAATAAAGTTGCATGCTTATTTTTTTAGTGTGTTTGTATGTGTTTTTGATGTTTCGACAGCATCTGAAACGATAAAAAAAAAAATTTTATTGTTAATTTTCACGTGTAAAAACAACAACAAATTTTTTTGTGCAAATTCTGATTGTCTCGTGCTATAGTGCAAAAACTGATGAGAAAAAAGATATTGTAACTGATAACTAATGAAATTGACATTTGTAACTGATCTGAACTAGTAAAATTCGTATTGTGCTATTGTAACTGATTGTGCTAGTACAAAAAATTTCTTATTTGTGCAAGAAAAGATGTTAAAAAACTTGTTAAAACTGCTCTGTGACCCTCTCGTTCTTCACGTCGTAGGCGAAGGACTTCTCTGCAATCAGGATGACACTGCATAGGGTATCCTCGGGCAAGGCATCGTGGAACTCGCAGACGACCTTGATGTTGGTTCGATCGTTGACCACAACCTTTTTTCTCTTAGATGTGTTGATGACGGTCATGGGTCTCCGTGCTTTGAACTCGCTGGGCGTGTAGTACATGTCCACGCTTCCCTCGGTCACACGTTTGTAAGCCGAGAACGCTTCGTAAAGTTTGAGGTAATCGTTTTTGGTCACGTCGAGGTTGTAATTCTCGCGCGGGAACACTTCGTTTCTACCGTTCTTCAGATAAACGTTCTTGATCTTGCAGTCGTCGAACTTGCTGGAATCTTTTTCCTGATTCTTGTCCCTCCCGGTCTGAAAAAGCACTACGACGAAATCTGGCATGTCGAACTGTATGTTGTTGAACTGCGTCGTCACGTCGAATTCCATGTGACTTCCCGACGCTATTTTCTGCACGCACTGGTAACCGTGAAAGTGAATCAGCACCTGCGGACTTTTCAAGATCTCCGCTTTGTACTTGAGGGCGTAGTTCGTTTCGTATTCCACCACCGGCATTCTCAATTCCATGCTCTGGATGACGCACTTGGCTGCTTCGGGTAAAGTGTTGGCTATCGGCGTGGTGCCGTCCGGACCCAAAGTAGCGTATCGCATCAGTGCGTCGTTGTCGTTGGCCGCTCTTCGAAACGTAACCCTCAGTCCCCCCTTCCACATGATCTCCTTGTAGTCCGAGAAGAAACCAGGCAGCAGACGCATGGGAAAGAGCACTGTGTGACTTCTCGTCGATATTTTGGCCCCGGCTTCGAATCCCCCGGCCTGGTAGTACGCTGCGTCCGTTTTGGATAATTTCAACGTTCCCACTGCCGTCGACGTGATGCCTGGATAATCTATTCTGTCGATGACGGTGTTGTGTTTCCTCACCTCCACCTGCGAGAACAGGTGAGGCACGGAGTTGTCCACGAGTATCAAGTTTGCTGCTGCGGGAAACGCGTCTCCGCTTTCTTTCTTCACCACGTCGAATTGAAGGTAGAGGTCCGCTCTGTGAGGATGAACGAACCCATCGCCTACGTCCACGTCGTATTCGATCTCCCTGTTCGCCTCGTTGAGATTGGCGAACGTGCGACGGTTGGGAGGGAAAGATTGCAATTCGTAACTTTCGATTTGCTCCATTTTCACTATGTATGTTATTTATTATACGTTGATCTCCACGATGGCCGTCGTAGTGGCACCTGCGAAATCCACCACGTCTCCTTTCTCGTTCGTCACCACCAACTCTATGTCGTCTATGCGGTTGCGACATACTGGAAAATAGATCGGCGAAGAGGGCGTGTAGATGATCGGTTCCATGAACTCAGAACTTGGTTTGAAAGTGGCTATGATTCCCGTCTGCTTGTGACTTCCTAACAATCCGTCCGAAGATTTCGTGATCATACCTTCGGCCACGTTGCAGTGTACGTTCAGAGTCTCTATGGCCAAGAATTTAGGAATGTTGGTTGCTACGTGCTTGATGCCAGCTTCGAGTTTGGTGTCGTTCTCGAAACCTAAAAGTTCTCCCATGGTGCCCAGGTCCACGGTCTCCGTCGCGGATAGGATTTCCACTCTGTGGGTGACCGAATTTTGAGAAAGGTACGTGCCTTTGGGTAACTGAGCTTGCAAAGTGGAAAGATTGTATTGGCCTGGCGTGACGACGATGTGTTCGCTTCCGACGCTAATTTTGTTGTTGTGCTGCGTAACGTTAGGTATGAGGTACATGCTGTAGAATGCACGCAGAGCCACGGATTTAGGATAGACGATGTCGTCGTGCAGCGTGAGTTTCAAGATTGAAGATTCGCTCGTGAGATGGAACACGCCCATCCTAGTGATGCTGTTTGAGGTTCCACAATGCTTTCTGGAAATCCTCGATCGTAGGGTTATTTATTTTAGAGAGAAACGCGAGCACGGAAAGGCAGAGATGACCACAGTTCACGTCTCCGAAATTTTGAATGCGTTCGTCGTTGTAGTATATAGAGGTTTTGTTTGTTTTCAGATAATGAATTAAATTTGTAGGTGGAACACCTCCGAAAGAATCGAAAACGAATGCTTTATCATCATTTTTGTGGTAACATATCCAATGCGTGCCTGGATTTTCTTGACCGTCCAAGTTGACTACTCCGCATTCTCTTTTTTTAACGCTTGAAGGTAACGAGTCGGACATGAAAACTCCTCTGAAGTGTTTGATTTGTAACGGTTCGATCAGAGATTCAATGTCTCGGTTGGTGAGTGCTTCTGTTTCTTTTTTTTAAACTTCTTCATCACGCCCTTTCCTCCTTTCTTCTCCATGGCCAGGTTGTGACGTTTCTGTTCTTCCAACTCGGCCTTGTTCTTCTTCGAGTCGATGACGGTTTTCGCGATGGCGGCACTTCCGCCGGCCAAACTTCCAACGGCCCCCAATGCTGCCAGGATGGCCGGGATGCTGAATATGAAACCTCCGACCTTTTGCTGTTTCCGCGAACGCTGCAATCTTTTCAATTGAGGTGTGCTGAGCAGTAATTTCATTCCGTGTCCTTTGCTCAAGCAAGAACGTTTCTTCTCGCGTTGTTTCTTGGTGAGTAACCCATCGAGGGTACCTAGATTTTTCAGATTGGAGTATGGTATCTGGTACACGACACCCTTGGGCTTCATGTTGATGCTCTATGTGTTATTTTCACGGTATGTTATTTATATATATATTCTGAGATTTTTTCTTGTGTAGTTTTTTTACGGAATGTTATTTATATATAAATGTTCTGAGATTTTTTTTCACGGCCTCGCAGTCGTTACACAAATTCTATTACGTGCTTCGTTTTCTTGCCAAGAAGTTCCTTTGTCCCCTTGTACACGATTCGAGTTTTGTTCTCGATTAAAATAGATAGCTTCTCGTCGGATAACATGTTAGCGTATCGATCTGGTAAAAATAGACTGTATTGTGCGTTGAGCAACAGGCGTACCTTGGGACCATACTGGGTAGAAACGATTGAACCGGAAGTTATCGTGTAAGGTTTGTCGACTTCCAATTCCTGAATTTTTACATACTCGACTGACAAATTTAGCATTTGTTTTAATGCTTGGAGATCGCTCATTTTTTCAGTTGTCAGAGTGTTAGAGAGAAATTTAATTGCTTTTTTTTCACGATGTGTGTTATTTATATATACCGAAGATTATTTTTTTTACGATGTGTGTTATTTATATATCAAGTTTTTTTTTTTACGGTATGTTATTTATATACCCCACCCCAATTTTTGTTTCGTGTTCATGGCGATGGTGGTACCCAGTGCGGCGACCCGTTCACCCAGCGATGCGTCTCTGCTCACGAACCTTTCGAAAGCTGCATGTTCTAATTTTTTGTCTGCTTCGTGACGTGCGTCCAGATCCGTCTGCGTGGTGTTGTAGGCGATGTCGTGATCTTTGCATGCCGTATCCAACGGATTCACACCCTTGTCTCCTCTCTCCAATCTTTTCTCGAGTTTGGTACCCGGTCCGCAGTACTGGTAGCCAGGTAGATGCATCTCGAAAGGTAACTTGTTGATGATGTCGTTCACGAGTCCTTTTCCTTCGGCCACGTTCCAGAATTTCGGAGGCAGCGTGTTGATGATTTTGATCAGGTAACCTATGCCCTTGTCGTCGTTCACGATGAAGTTGGAAAGTTTCGTGCTGATCATGTCCACGATGCCAACCTTCTCGTTGTAGAAATTACGATTGCCTGCATTCTCTTCGCCGGCTATCACCAACAATCGGTCCACGAGCTTCCTAACGTCGTCCACCCAAACGAATTCTTTGGGTAACGTGTTGTAGCGTTTGACGCCGCTGCCTGTTTTGACCTGGTTCCAAATCGGTTTGATGAGATTCCTGTACTTCTCGCCGCTGCTCGATTTCACCCTATTCTGCGAGGCGTCGTTGTTCTGGTACAAGGCATCCGTCATGATCAGAATTTCCTTGTAACTCTGGTAATCTTCGTCGGTGTAATCTTTCGGCTGCTTTTTGGCGACGAGTTCCCACAGTCCCACCGTACCCGGATACCTGTTCCAACTATCCTTGTCGCCTAAATTGACTTTAATGTCGTTGCCTTCGAAGGTCACCTTCGATTTCCCAATCTTCCACACCACACCGCCGCCTTCGCTGGTTTCCATGCTGGGATACAATCCGAACACTTCATCCTTGTCGAATTTCCCCGTGCTCAGGTAGTCTCGTGCCAAAGGTCCCAACTCGATTTTATCCGAAGACGACGTGCTACCAATGGCTCGACGTCGTGCCGGTGCATCCTTCAGTTCGAACGGCGTCGAAGGAATGCTCGAAATAGGCGTGGGTACGGCGTAACTTTTAGCTGCGAGCGGTACGAGTTCATTAATCAAATTTTTATTTTGTTCCGTGACACTTTTAATTTCTTTACCTAGACTGCTGATGGCATCGATCACAGGTTGATCCTGACGTTTCTTCTCTTCGTAGAATCCGCGATTCTCGGATTTCCAACCTTTGAAGCGTTTCGCGAGGTAATCGCGAAGCTTGAGATTTTCGTCTTCGATTTTTCGTTTCGTCATGACGTTATTTATACACGTCGTTTCTCACAACGTTGCAACGTTTAGAAAATCGTTGATTTTGTTTCTGTATTTTCCGTCGTTGGGTTTCCTCGTCATGTCGATCGTCGCGAATCCGAAATCGTCACCGTTCCAGCAAGTAGAGCAGCAGCGTTCCGAAAATTGATTGTAGTTCATGTCTCCGCCTACGTAGTCATCGTACGCGTGCTTGAGGTTGGTGTGATCTTGACGAAACAAACATATGAAATTAGCGTTGTCGCGCACTAACTGTTTTGGAATTTTGGAAAACGTTTGAGCTAGGTAAAAACAATCCATTCCTTTGTGACGACCTTGCGTGAAAAAGTTGCGAATTTCATTTTGATTTTCCAGGATGGCGTCGTCGAACACAACAACTGAATT